>NW_021292915.1:0-2298 GCF_002162155.2 Triticum dicoccoides
GAGGTGCTAGTTGTTTCTCCACAAATGATCATGGTGTTGTGTACTTTGAGAACCGTCTAGTGGTTCCCAAGAACCAGCATCTACGGCAGTTGATCCTTAAGGAGGCTCATGAATCTCCTCTCACCATTCATCCCGGTAGTACTAAGATGTATCAGGACCTACGCCAGAGGTTCTGGTGGACTAGGATGAAGAGAGAGATTGCTCAGTATATTGCAAATTGCGACGTCTGTCGTCGTGTAAAAGCAGAGCATCAACGGCCTGCTGGCACCCTTCAACCCTTAGCTATTCCTGAATGGAAATGGGATAAAATTGGTATGGATTTCATTACCGGT
This sequence comes from Triticum dicoccoides, assembly GCF_002162155.2. Taxonomy (NCBI): domain Eukaryota; kingdom Viridiplantae; phylum Streptophyta; class Magnoliopsida; order Poales; family Poaceae; genus Triticum; species Triticum dicoccoides. Next base: position 333 of record NW_021292915.1, read on the forward strand.
TTTCCCAGGACCAAGAGAGGGAATAATGCTATCTCCGTCGTTGTCGATCGTCTTTCCAAAGTAGCCCATTTCCTACCTGTTCGTGAGAGTATAACCACTAGTCAGCTGGCAGACTTATACATCTCCCGAATAGTGTCCCTCCATGGTGTTCCTTTGGAAATCAACTCGGATCGAGGAAGTCTTTTCACCTCTCGATTTTGGGAAAGTTTCCAAAATGCTATGGGAACCCGTCTCTCCTTTAGCACCGCCTTCCACCCTCAGTCGAGTGGTCAAGTGGAACGCGTCAACCAAATTCTAGAAGACATGCTTCGAGCCTCTGTTATCTCGTTCGGAATGGACTGGGAGAAGTGCCTTCCATTTGCCGAATTCGCTTACAACAACAGCTATCAATCTAGCTTGGGTAAAGCCCCTTTTGAAGTTCTCTATGGACGACGGTGTCGAACACCCCTTAACTGGTCAGAGACCGGGGAAAGACAATTCTTTGGCCCGGATATGATTCAGGAAGCAGAAGAACAAGTTCGCATCATTCGTGAAAAGTTGAAAACAGCCCAATCTCGTCAAAAGAGTCAATATGACCGAAAGCATAAGGCTATGACTTTCGAGGTTGACGAGAAGGCTTATCTTCGGGTCACCCCTCTGAAGGGAACCCATCGTTTCGGTATCAAAGGCAAATTGGCTCCTCGTTACATTGGACCTTTTCGCATCCTCGCCAAACGAGGAGAAGTTGCCTACCAGCTGGAACTACCTCCGCATCTCTCCAGAGTCCACGATGTCTTCCACGTTTCTCAACTCAGGCGTTGCTTCTCGGATCCTATCCGTGAAGTGGACCACAAAACGCTTGATCTCCAAGATAATCTTACATATCGAGAGTACCCCGTTCGTATCCTCGATAAAGCCGAACGTATCACCCGACGTCAGAACATCAAGTTCCTCGAAGTACAATGGTCGCACCATTCTGAGGATGAAGCAACTTGGGAAAGGGAGGATCGTCTTCGACTCGAGTACCCCGCCTTCTTCCCAGAGGAACCCAAATCTCGGGACGAGATTCTATTGAGTGGGGGTGAGTTGTCACACCCTAGCTAGTCATGCATCAGAGTGTGTGCATCATGTTTAAAATTCCATTTAATTTGAAATGGGGATTTGTGAAACCCTCAGAATCATTTTGAAAATGACCCAAATAAAAATTTCTCCAAAAGGGTCCAAGAAAATGCTCATGTTGCTCTCTGAAAATATTGGACAGAGATAATAATCAAACCAATATTTTTAAGAGCTCATAGGTATTTATTTTGGGCATTTGGAATTAATGCATAAATATTTGCTTTGGAAATATATTAATTATATATATTAATATATGTCCAAATATTATGCCATTTATAAAGGAGCTCTGAAATAATATATCTAGCCCCTGCAAAAATTGGCATAAGTTAAATAAATGATTTAATATATTTTTTAAATCAAAACAAATGTCAGAAATTAGAAAACAGAAAAAAATAAAAGGGAGAAGCTTACCTGGGCTCCTCCCTGTGCGGCCCAGCCCACCTCCCTCCTCTGTCGTCTTCGTCCTCGACAGAGGGAGGGGAGTGTGGCCGGCGCGCGCGCGCGCCACCGCGCCACGCCACCTCTCTCCCTGCTTGCCTGCCCTCCCCTCCTCGCTGGATGCCCCGGACGACGCCACGCCTCCCCCCTGCTCTCTCTCACTCGCCCTCGGCTCTTCCCTCCTCTCCCTCGCTCTCTCTCTCACACGGCCGAACACCACCGTCGCCGCCGTTCGCCATAGCAGCCGTCTCTGGCCACCCCTCGCTCCCCCGACTAGCTCAGAAGCACCGCCACAACCCCCTCTTCCTCCCCACCGCTCCACGGGCCTCCGGAAGCCCTGCATCGCCGCCACGTCGCCGTTCCCCTCTTCGTGCTCCGACCATCATCGCCGTCGAATTCGCCGTCTCCAGCGCGTCTCCGAGCCCGCTTC
>NW_021292916.1:0-1133 GCF_002162155.2 Triticum dicoccoides
CGTGGACTATTACTCACTGTTTTGGGGTCCTGGAGTGATTTCCATGATTAACGAACCCTGGGGTGCGTTTACGTGTCGGTCATCAACACTCGCGGTTTTTGTCGATTCTGACCCGTTTCATGGACTATTACTCACCGTTTGGTGGTCCCGAAGTGATTTCCATGCTTGTCGAACCCCAAGGTGTGCTTACGTGACGGTCAACAACACCCATAGTTTTGGCCGATTCTGGCCCATTTCATGGACTATTATTCAATGTTTTCGGGGCCCGGAGCGATTTCATTGATTAACAAACCCTGGGGTGCGTTTACGTGTCGGTCATCAAGACTCGCGGTTTTTGTTGATTCTGACAAGTTTCGTGGACTATTACTCACTGTTTTGGGGTCAAAAAGTGATTTCTGTGCTTGTTGAACCCCAAGGTGGGCTTACGTGTAGGTCATCAACATTGACAGTTTTGGCCGATCCTGGCCCATTTCATGGACTATTACTCACTGTTTTGGGGTCCTGGAGTGATTTCCACGATTAACGAACCCTGGGGTGGGTTTACGTGTCGATCATCAACACTCGCGGTTTTTGTCGATTCTGACCCGTTTCATGGACTATTACTCACCGTTTTGGGGTGTCGAAGTGATTTCCATGCTTGTTGAACCCCAAGGTGCGCTTATGTGTCGGTCATCAACACTCACAGTTTTGGCCGATTCTGGCCGTTTCGTGGACTATTACTCACTAGTGTTCCGGAGTGGTTTCCACAATCAACAAAACCTAAGGTGCGTTTACATGTCGGTCATCAACACTCGCGATTTTTGTTGATTCTGACATGTTTCGTGGACTATTACTCACCGTTTTGGGTTCCCGAAGTGATTTCCATGCTTGTTGAACCCCAAGGTGCGCTTACGTGTCGGTCATCAACACTGACAATTTTGGCCGATTCTGGCCCATTTCATGGACTATTACTCACTGTTTTGGGGTCCCGGAGTGATTTCCACGATTAACGAACCCTGGGGTGCGTTTACGTGCCGGTCATCAACACTCGCGGTTTTGGTCGATTCTGACCCGTTTCGTGGACTATTACTCACTATTTTAGGGTCCCGAAGTGATTTCCATGATTGTTGAACCACAAGGTGCGCTTACGTGTC
>NW_021292917.1:0-721 GCF_002162155.2 Triticum dicoccoides
TTTCATGGACTATTACTCACCTTTTTGGGGTCCCGAAGTGATTTCCATGCTTGTTGAACAACAAGGTGCGCTTACGTGTCGGTCATCAACACTGGCAATTTTGGCCGATTCTAGCTTGTTTCGTGGACTATTACTCACTGTTTTGGGGTCCCGGAGTGACTACCACGATTTATGAACCCTGGGGTGCGTTTACGTGTCGGTCATCAACACTCGTGGTTTTTGTTGATTCTGACCCGTTTCGTGGACTATTACTCACCGTTTTGGGGTCACAAAGTGATTTCCATGCTTGTTGAACTCCAAGGTGCACTTATGTGTCGGTCATCAACACTCATAGTTTTGGCCGATTCTGGCCTGTTTCGTGGACTATTACTCACTGTTTTGGGGGCCCAAAGTGATTTTCCATGATTAACGAACCCTGGGGTGCATTTACGTATTGGTTATCAACACTCGTGGTTTTTATCGATTCTGACCCGTTTTGTGGACTATTACTCACCGTTTTGGGGTCCCGAAGTGATTTCCATACTTGTTCAACAACAAGGTGCGCTTACGTGTCGGTCATCAACACTGACAATTTTGGCTAATTCTGGCTCGTTTCATGGACTATTACTCACTGTTTTGGGGTCCCGGAGTGACTTCCACGATTAACGAACCCTAGGGTGCGTTTACGTGTCGGTCATCAACACTCGCGGTTTTTGTCGATTCTGTCCCTTTTCGTGGACTA
>NW_021292918.1:0-1764 GCF_002162155.2 Triticum dicoccoides
TGCTTCAGCTGGTCAGTCAAGGGCACCGAGTGTTCGGCCTCAGTATACTGGGACCAGAACACCTTCTCCGTCGAGCTCCCCTCCTCAGCTCGGTAGTACTTTGTGGCATCCGACAAACTGCGGGGCAAATCTGCGAATGCTCCTGGAGAGCTCCAGACTCGGGTAAGTAACAAGTAATTTACTTTCACATGCTTGATTTGCATAATGAATTCCTTACCCGCCGCTATCTTCTTCATCGCCTCAATTTCCTAGAGGGCCTTTTGGGCTTCAGCATTGGCATGCTTGGTGCTCTCGAGGGCCGCGGCAAGCTCGGACTCTCACGTCTTCGAGTCAAGCTCCAACACCTCGTGTTTCTTCACGAGAGCCAGGATCTCTTGCTGCACCCCTCCCACCCGTGCCTCTTGTTTCTCCCGCTCGGTGCGCTCCATGGCCGCTTTGTTTTCAGCCTCGGACAATGCTTGCTTCAGAGCCACCACTTTGGTCGTGGCCCCTGGCATATTCATGATGATCCTATCATTTTGCAACCACATCTTATATATATATATATATATATATATATATATATATATATATATATATACATGAGGTATTACTTACCTTTGTTCTCCTCGAGTTGCCTCTTGGCAAGGTCGAGCTCTTTCTCGGACCGCTCGAGGTTCTGCTTCAGGGCGGTGACATCCGTAGTCAGTGTGGCAGATGTCAGCAGCGAAGCATGCATACGCATATAGACATACTTGTATTAGACTCCTGCAGATATTATTTGATCCTCTATTCGGCTTTTCTTTGTGAACACCAAACAGAGCATCAGGGGCTACTGTCTATACGGTAATATTTTCCTATATTTTAAACACCTACCTCAAAGCCTGTCAGAAGGCTGGCACATGCTTCAGTCAGTCCGCTCTTGACGGACTAAACCTTCTTGATCACCGCACTCATAATAGTGCGGTGCTCCTCGTCGATGGAAGCGCCGTTAAGCACTTCCAGCAAATTGTCCGGTGCCTCCGGATGGACGGAGGTCACCGGCACGGGCGACTTGCCCCTCTTGGGAGGGGGCCGCCTGCTGGAGTCCGGAACCACTGGAGGTTTCAGAGCGGTGTCCGGCCTACGGCCGGACTTGGAGCCCTTGGGGGCCTTGCTCCCTTTCCACATAGAGTTCGGAAGGTCTCCTTGAGGCGCCTCCAGGACTACCTCCCCTCGGCTCGTTGCCCCTTGAGGCAATACCTCGGCATTGTCCGTAGGGCGAGGAGTGGAGGTAGAGGGAAGTGGATCGCTATCCATATCCGACGAGTCCAATGAACCGCTCGACGAGGATACGTCGATGCGGGCTCGGGGCGGACTGCATGATCATATTCGATGTTAGGAGAAGCAGTGCAATAAAAGTATGCCATGAGTTACTCTGGTATCCGAGTACTTAGGACTTCGCCAGGGGCTTGGCCCTGAGCAACCACTCGTCTTCGCTGTCGGCAGCGGTGGTGGAACCGTCCAGAAGGAGAGTCCTTCCCTTCTTGGACCCCTCGGCCTCCCCAGTTGGGGCGGCCTTCCTCTTCTTCACTCCCCCAGCTAGAGGGGGAGAATCTTCTTCCTCCCCCTCGTGGGAGGAATGCGTCTCGGAGTCATCGGACGATGAGTCCGATAACACTTGGCGAAGGGAACTCTTTCGGGTTCTCGTGGCCTTCTTCTTGATCTTCTTCTCCGGCACCTCATATGGAGCCAGAGTCCACATCTCCGTCAGGAGAGCGTCTGCAGGGTCTTCGAGCAGAGGGG
>NW_021292919.1:0-1714 GCF_002162155.2 Triticum dicoccoides
CTCAAGGATCATCATATATGTCCTTGATATATTATAGTTCATCACGAAGCTCTAGCAGCTTGGTGGTAATGACTTCGGAGGAACTATCACTATTTCATCTGGAAGATCAACTCCCACTTGATTCAAGTGATTGTTGCACTCAGACAATCTGAGCACAAGCTCAACAATTGAGCTTCTCTCCTTAGTTTGCAGGCTAAGATAATCGTCGGAGGTCTTATACCTCTTGACATGGGCACGAGCCTGAAATCCCAATTTCAGCCCTCGAAACATCTCATATGTTCCGCGACGTTTCGAAAACGTCTTTGGTGCCTCTACTTAAACCATTTAACTGAACTATCACGTAGTTATCAAAACGTGTATGTCCGATGTTCGCAACATCCACAAACGACGTTTGGGGTTCAGCACACTAAGCGGTGCATTAAGGACATAAGCTTTCTACTGTCCGCATAATTGCTACTTTCAACTTTCAACTATGTTTTCTCTAGGAACATATCTAAAAGGTAGAACTATAGCGCGAGCTATGACATAATTTGCAAAAGGTCTTTTGACTATGTTCAGGATAATTAAGCTCATCTTATGAACTCCCACTCAGATAGACATCCCTCTAGTCATCTAAGTGATTACATGATCCGAGTCAACTAGCCCGTGTCCGATCATCACGTGAGACGGACTAGTCATCATCGGTGAACATCTTCATGTTGATCGTATCTACCATACGACTCATGCTCGACCTTTCGGTCTCCGTGTTCCGAGGCCATGTCTGCACATGCTAGGCTCGTCAAGTTAACCCCAAGTGTTTTCGCTGTGTAAAACTGTCTTACACCCGTTGTATGTGAACGTAAGAATCCATCACACCCGATCATCACGTGGTGCTTAGAAGCGACGAACTGTAGCAACGGTGCACAGTTAGGGGAGAACACTTCTTGAAATTTTGTAAGGGATCATCTTATTTACTACCGTCGTCCTAAGTAAACAAGATGCATAAACATGATAAACATCACATGCAATCAAATAGTGACATGATATGGCCAATATCATTTTGCTCCTTTTGATCTTCATCTTCGGGGCTCCATGATCATCTTGTCACCGGCATGACACCATGATCTCCATCATCATGATCTCCATCATCGTGTCTTCATGAAGTTGTCACGCCAACGACTACTTCTACTTCTATGACTAACGCGTTTAGCAATAAAGTAAAGTAGTTTACATGGCGTTCTTCAATGACACACATGTCATACAATAAATAAAGACAACTCCTATGGCTCCTGCCGGTTGTCATACTCATCGACATGCAAGTCGTGAATCCTATTACAAGAACATGATCAATCTCATACATCACATATATCATTCATCACATCCTTTTGGCCATATCACATCACATAGCATACCCTGCAAAAACAAGTTAGACGTCCTCTAATTGTTGTTTGCATGTTTTACGTGGCTGCTATGGGTTCTAGCAAGAACGTTTCTTACCTACGCAAAACCACAACGTGATATGCCAATTGCTATTTACCCTTCATAAGGACCCTTTTCATCGAATCCGTTCCGACTAAAGTGGGAGAGACTGGCACCCGCTAGCCACCTTATGCACCAAGTGCATGTCAATCGGTGGAACCTGTCTCACGTAAGAGTACGTGTAAGGTCGGTCCGGGCCGCTTCATCCCACAATACCGCCGAAACAAGATTGGACTAGTAACGGTAAGCATATTGA
>NW_021292920.1:0-1345 GCF_002162155.2 Triticum dicoccoides
GCAAACAAAATTTGATCTATTTATTAAATCTTCATTTTCCTAAATTTGGGAAAGTCATATTATTCCCTCTCTTATTTTTTTTTTGATAACGGAAAAATTATTGAAGACAAAATAAATAAATCAAATGACCCTCTTTTCAATTCAAGAAAACTCTCAAATATGAAAATAACGAAATCTCCAACTCTCTCCAAGGGTCCTTGAGTTGCGTGAAATTTCTAGGATCGACCAAAATGCAAGAAAATAAAATATGCATGATGATCTATTCCAAATTGAAAATAAATTCAAAGGGGCTTTGAATTTAATTCTTTGAAACTCCCAACTCATATTTCATATAATTTGAAGAAGTCAGTTTATCTTCTCTCGTGAAAATCATTGAGTCGCATAAAGTTTCAGAATTGAAATATTTCCAAATGAAATTCAATTATTTTTCAAACACCCTTTTCATTTTTAAATGGAAGAAGTCAGGTCATCTTCTCTCTAGGGTTTTGTGTTTGAAAAGCATTTGAATTCATGGAGATCAGAAAGCAAATATGAAAGTTTGGGAAAGTCCTTTTATTCCCTCTCATTTAGCTTTCAAAAGGTTTTGAATTCACTCACTTTCAGTCAATCAACCAAGCAATCAATCAAATCTATCTATTTGTTTATAACATTTCAAAATTTAGAATTTTGGGATGTTACAAACTACCACCCTTAAAATGAATCTCGTCCTCGAGATTCGGAGAGGCTAGAAAGAATAGGTTAGGGTTTGGGGTCTTCTCAAAGTCCATCGATCATCTCCGAGGTCTCGGGTGCTACCACCCTTAGAAACATTGTTACGGTTCCATCAAAACTCATATACTCCATCCTTATCGTTGACAGTGTCAGTCTTCTCAGATAATCTCTTCTCTGGGCTCTTCCGGTAGTGGCATAACCTTTTCCTCAATTCCTTTGTCCTTTCATCTTGGTAAGGTTATCCCGAAACTGGGTCTTCATAGCTGACGGGTCTGACGCCAATGCTAAACAACTATCGATATCTCGTGGTGGTCAACAATTTATGGTTTCTCCTGCAGGAAATGAATCTGGGTTGATCCTCACCGTATAACCTACGGTTGGCAAAAGCTGTCGTGTACAAGGGAAAAATTACGTATACCATTCTAAGGTTTAACAAGGTTTAATATCGTCGTCTCTCTACTATAGGCAAGTCACTCAGATTTACCATCCCATATAGCAAAGCGAATAATAAGAGTAAGTCGGTATGGTGATCAATCCATCCCGCACCCAAATCATTACCATGTATACAGTTTAGCGAATCTCGCATACTAACACTCGGTCAACCTCACAAGCATTGCAGGATTTCTCTTGTCGA
>NW_021292921.1:0-1207 GCF_002162155.2 Triticum dicoccoides
GCCAGCATGCTGTAAGTACTTCCTCTTTATCTTTTTCTATCTAGCATTCTCAGTTTATTTTCAGCATTGCTCACTTAGAAACAATCTAAATTATGTAGGCATATAAGGAGTTTGTCGAGCATAGGAATCTCGAGGTGCGGGAGTACTTGAAACGAGTGAAGGCAAACGATGATTACAACCGTCAGATGATGACGGTTAGTTCTGCCCTCTTAAAACCAAGCTAAATTTTTGCACTTTCATTCCTTCTGATCTTCTAGTTTGCTTGTTTAACTAACATTCAGGCTATGTTGGCGGCTTGGAGTAACGGCACGGGTCCACCACAAATGGGACCCCCACCACCACCTGCGGGAGAACCCCCACACGTGCCCACATTCGATGAATGGGTGGCACTAGGCAGTGATGGTCCGGTTAGTACATTTGCCTAACTACTGACAAACTAGTTCTCGTTCATTCAACACTATCATATCATATTTACTGTTAGAATCTTTTCTGAAACATGTAGGGGACCGGTGGGTCGACTCCTGCTCCGTCGACCCCAGTCACTCCGATCTGGCAGAGTGGTGGTGGTTTTGGTGGAGGTGGTGGTTTTGGTGGAGGTGGTGGTTTTGGCGGAGGTGGTGGTTTTGGCGGAGGTGGTGGTTTTGGCGGAGGTGGTCTTGCTTGATGATTCCGTGCATGTGGCCGTCGTGCCATGCCTTTCATATTCCTACTTTTATGATGTTTCATGTCTTGCACAACTTTTATGTTCATGAACTTGAGTCGGTGATGATCTTTAGATGATGTGATGAACTTGAGTATGTTTAGATGATGATGGTGAACTTGAGTATGTTTAGATGATGAACTGTCATATTTCTGCATAATTTCATATTGTTCTGTTTTGAAATGCTGTCAAATGAATTGGAAAAGAGAAAAAACAGGGGAAAAAAAACTATGCCTACGGCAAAGCCGTCGGCATATATAAGCCCAGGAGTCACCAGGGCTCGCCACGTGGCGGATCTATGCCGACGGCTTTGCCGTAGGCATAGGTGAAAATCTATGCCGACGGCAAAGCCGTAGGCATACCTCTGCTGCCAGGAGTAACCAGAAGAAGACACGTGGCAGGGCTATGCCTACGGCAAAGCCGTCGGCATAGATTCATCTATGCCGACGGCTTTGCCGTAGGCATAGCCCTGCCACGTGGCCTTGCATGATTCGTCCCCGTTTTTGA
>NW_021292922.1:0-1666 GCF_002162155.2 Triticum dicoccoides
CTAGATTTAGTTTTAGGCTGCCTTGGGACATCCTCCCACCTCCTTGGCCGCCACCCCTTGCTCCTATATAAGTAGATCCATCTAGTAGCTTTTCCTTGGGATTTGTTTAGTTAAAAGTTAGCCATTGCAACTTCGTGTACTTCGTTTGTGTCCAACGACCAGACCAAGACCGCTTACGGATCCCCACCTTTATCAATACTTCATATATACTCGCAATATTCAGATTGCTTTTATCATATTCTTGCTTGTTCTTCGATTGCTTGCAGGAATAGACCTTCGTGGTCAGGTTGATTGTGCTCCAGCGTGGTCAATAACCTCTCGGAGTTGGTTTAGCGATTGCTAAGGCGCAACGTCGTGCACGTTTGTAGTCGGATCGTCAAAGTCATCTTCACCAAATCAATAGTTATCATCTCATCGAAAGATCGGGACACCCTGCCTCTATCAAGTGGTATCAATTTTCAGGTTGCTCGGTGAGAATTTCCAGTTTTTCTAGATTAGATTTATTTTCTTACCTATTGTCCAAGAAAAAGCCACACAAAAAAAAAAGTTAGATCTGTTCATCCTTTATCCAAGCCAGTCTGAGCCTTTGCAATTTTCTATTCATTGCTTGCATAGTTGAATTATCGGTTGCATCGTCGTGTCAGTTGCTGGTCTTAGCGTCTAGTTCCTTTAGAGTTTCGAGTTCTGTTCACATTAGTCACGTCGCCGCTGCATCATTATCCCTTCCGCTGTCCACCATCACATCTATTAATTTCCACCACGTGCTACGCACTGTTCATTGTCATAATCATAGTTGAGGTCATTCACATCTTCGCCTGATCCAATCTGCATCTTATCTAGTTTGTCTTGGAAAAAAAAGAAGATAGAGAAAAAAAAAGAGAAAAAAGGAAAAAAAAAAGAAAAAGAGAGAGAAGAAAAAGAAAAAAAAAGCGTGAGAAAAAAAAGAGAGAAGAAAAAAAATTGGATCTATCTAGAATCAATCTCGTACCTGAATTCAGATTGGAATCTGTTTTGCGCACTGTTCAGTAAAGCAGTTGTATCTTTCTCATACGAAGTCCGTTTTGGCTCCGTGAGTACTCAAATTGAAGATAGCGACGAGCCGCATCTAAATAGTTGCAGAAACTAGTTCAATATTTGACACCTCAAAATCGGCTTTTAAATAGGTCTTTTTGCGCTCCGAAGTTCGTGAACACAGCTTGTTCCAATTTTTCAGGCCAGTTTTAGAATTCTTTGACTCCTCATATCAACTCGGAATTGAGTGATTCTTTTTGCATTGGAAAGCTTGAGTTAGTAGCATTCTTTGAAAGAATTTATCAGAAAATTGTCTCAAACTTTTCAAGAGGAAAGTTGGAGAAAGAGTTGTTGTATATCCTGCTTGGCAGTTGTTTTTCATCATTATCTTCACTGCCCTTGTGATCTTCACTTATATCTTGCTGTCAAGAGCTACTTAGTATCCTTCATTGATGCTAGTTGTGCTGCGCCGTGACCTTATTAGTGTTCTAGGCTCGCGTCTCTAGTCCGGTCTAGCCTAGGACCAGCACAGTACCGTCGTTGAGCGTTTATTCAACATTGCATCTTTGAATTGATTATTGCTAATCTTTTGCTACCATATATAGCCAACCCAGCTCCACATATTTCTACACCGTGTATACGTACGCTCCCCTGG
>NW_021292923.1:0-1234 GCF_002162155.2 Triticum dicoccoides
GCCGAGTTTGCTTATAACAATAGCTACCAATCCAGCCTCAAGAAAGCTCCTTTTGAGGTTCTCTATGGACGAAGATGTCGAACACCTTTGAACTGGTCAGAAACCGGTGAAAGACAATTCTTTGGACCGGATATGATCCAGGAGGCAGAAGAGCAAGTTCGCATCATTCGTGAGAATTTGAAAACAGCCCAGTCTCGTCAGAAAAGTCAGTACGATCGTCATCATAAGGATATGACTTATGAAATTGGCGACCAAGCTTACCTTCGGGTTACTCCTTTGAAGGGTACCCATCGTTTCGGTATCAAGGGCAAGTTGGCTCCTCGTTACATTGGTCCTTTTCGTATTCTCGCTAAACGAGGAGAGGTTGCCTACCAATTGGAACTACCTCCACATCTTTCTCGAGTTCATGATGTCTTCCACGTCTCTCAACTCAGGCGTTGCTTCTCGGATTCCATCCGCGGAGTGGACCACGAAACACTTGATCTCCAAGATAACCTCACATACCGAGAGTACCCGGTTCGCATTCTTGATCAAGCAGAGCGTGTTACCCGACGTCAAAACATCAAGTTTCTCAAAGTTCAGTGGTCTCATCATTCCGAGAGAGAGGCTACTTGGGAGCGAGAAGATCGTCTTCGACTGGAGTACCCCGCTTTCTTTCCGTCGACCCCTGAATCTCGGGACGAGATTTTTTCAAGTGGGGGCGAGTTGTCACATCCCTAGCCTGGTATGACCTAGACTAGCTAGTCATTTGTGCATCATGTTTAAATTTCATTTAAATTTGAAATGAGGATTGGTGGAACCCTCAGATTCATTTTTGGAAATGACCCAAATAAAAATTTCTCCAAAAGGGTCCAAGAAAATGCTCATGATGCCCTCTAAAAATATTGGACAGAGATAAAAATCAAAACAATATTTTTAGGAGCTCATGGATATTTATTTTGGCCATTTGGATTAATTCGATAAATATTTGCATTGGAAATATATTTCTATATATATGAAATATGGTCCAAAAATTATGCCATTTATAAAAGAGCTCTGGAATAATATATCTAGCTCCTGCAAAAATTGGCATAAGGTAATAAATTGATTTAGTATTTTATTAAATCAAACAAATGTCAGAAAATTAGAAAAGAAAACAGAAAAGGGGAGAGAGACTTACCTGGGCCACTTATCCGATCGGCCCAGTAGCTCGGCCCAGCTGACTGGCCGACGCCAGTCGTCCCCCTCCTCGCGC
>NW_021292924.1:0-1407 GCF_002162155.2 Triticum dicoccoides
CCGCTCCCGTCTCCCTACGAGAACGCCATCCATAGCACTCACGCTTATCTTGCGTATTTTAGAGTATCCACTTTCACTTGTCTATGAACTGTACAAGGGGTCCAAGTTTCCATATCCGAGGAATCCGGCTATTCGAATAGATAATGATAACCCTGCAGGGGTGTACTTCTTCACACACGCTCCCGCCACTTACCGCCCTGTACACGTCATGTACCTCGGCAACCTTCAAGCGGAAGCCGGGCGAGGGAGTCGGCCACGACCTGACTAACCGAACAAGTCTCTAGTCCAGGTTTATCGCCTATTCGGGTTCCATCCGCAAGGAGATCCGGCCGGGGTGTCGCTTACGGCCCCAAACGATGTGAGCAGGGTTCCCAAGCCCACCATCCGGGTGCCACTTGGTACACCGTGCCACTGTGCCTAGTCTGTCCCAAGCCCACCTGTACCGGGTGCCACTTGGTAGACTACTAACACTGCCTACAAACACCAGAAACTAGTTGCAACTCCTGGACAGAGATCAAGTTGATTAATAAGTCGAGAGGGCTTGGAGCGCCCGGAGCCCAATGTGTGGTAGTAACTGATCATGGATCACAAACACAGAACTCAGTTCCTGAGGACGGCTGCGATGAGACAACCCACCATGTACTCCTACATGGCCTCTCACCGCTACCTTTACCAAATCGTGTTCACACACTTAGCTCACACACAGTAGGACATGTTCACACGCCTCTGATTCATCCCCGATGAATCAGACCTGACTCAACTCTAAGCAGTAGCAGGCATGACAAACAAGCATGAATGAGTAGGCACAATAGGGCTCAAACAACTCCTACTCATGCTAGTGGGTTTCATCTATTTACTGTGGCAATGACAGGTCATGCAAAGGATAAAGGGGTTCAGCTACCGCAGCAAGTATCAAATATGTCGTTGTTGTCCTAATGCAATAAAAGAGAGCAGGAGCGAGAGAGTGGGATTTTATCGGAATGAACAAGGGGGTTTTGCTTGCCTGGCACTTCTGAAGATAACATTGAGTCTTCATCAGTGTCAACGATCACGTCATCGGTATCACGTCTATCGAGAGGGGACAAATACCGGCAACACAGAAAGGAACACAATCAATGCAATGCACAATATGATGCATGATCATGACATGGCAAAATGAATGTGTTTTGAGCTAATGCAACTAGCAACAGATTAAATGAAGTTGGTTTGAATACAAGATTCAAATTCAAACTCCATATGTGATTATTCAAATGTCATTCACTTCATTTGTCCTAAACAGTAGTGATAAGTTGTTCTAACATGCATGAAAATGGTACAGATGGATTCCTTGAATTTTTCTGATAATTTTTCATATATAATTTATTTAATTTGGAGTTACGGTTGAATTTCTATGAATTTTAGAAGTTT
>NW_021292925.1:0-739 GCF_002162155.2 Triticum dicoccoides
GCTTTGAATGCTGCATACTGAACACAAAAGAAGTCCGGAGTTCAAATAAGTTTAAAAAACATTGAAGTGTCCATGTAACAGATGAGTTCTCGTCCGAAACCCTCTCTACTCTTTCGCACATGCTATGCGGGTGAAATGATGATACCATGCCAAGTTTCAACATTTTCAGAATTCATTTTGTAGTGATTTTCTATTTCACGGTCATTTAGCTCTCTAAACAATTAGGTAAATGACCGAAAAACAACAAATTATGTCAAAACATGTTGGGAATTGATGACGTCACTTTGAATGTAGCATACTAAACACAAATGAAGTCCGGAGTTCAAATAAGTTTGAAAAACATTGAAGTTCCCGTGTAACAGATGAGTTCTCGTCCGAAACCCTGATACTCCAAAAGAGTTTGTCCAATTTGTACATGAAGTGCGTCCAGTTTTTGCCGTGACCCTCTCTACTCTTTCGCACATGCTATGCGGGTGAAATGATGATACCATGCCAAGTTTCAACATTTTTAGAATTAATTTTGTAGTGATTTTCAATTTCACGGTCATTTAGCTCTCTAAACAATTAGGTAAATGACCGAAAAACAACAAATGATGTCAGAACATGTTGGAAATTGATGACGTTGCTTTGAATGCTGCATACTGAACACAAAAGAAGTTCGAAGTTCAAATAAGTTTAAAAAACATCAAAGTGCCTGTGTAACAGATGAGTTCTCGTCCGAAAACCTGATACTCCGAAA
>NW_021292926.1:0-848 GCF_002162155.2 Triticum dicoccoides
GAAAATCACTACAAAATGAATTCTGAAAATGTTGAAACTTGGCATGGTATCATCATTTCACCCGCATAGCATGTGCGAAAGAGTAGAGAGGGTTTCGGACGAGAACTCATCTGTTACATGGACACTTCAATGTTTTTTAAACTTATTTGAACTCCGGACTTCTTTTGTGTTCAGTATGCAGCATTCAAAGCGATGTCATCAATTTCCAACATGTTCTGACATCATTTGTTGTTTTTCGGTCATTTACCTAATTGTTTAGAGAGCTAAATGACTGTGAAATTGAAAATCACTACAAAATGAATTTTGAAAATGTTGAAACTTGGCATGGTATCATCATTTCACCCGCATAGCATGTCCGAAAGAGTAGAGAGGGTCACGGCAAAAACTGGACGCACTTCGTGTACAAACTGGACAAACTCTTTCAGAGTATCAGGGTTTCGGACGAGAACTCATCTGTTACACGGGCACTTCGATGTTTTTTAAACTTATTTGAACTCCGACTTCTTTTGTGTTCAGTATGCAGCATTCAAAGCGACGTCATCAATTTCCAACATGTTCTGACATCATTTGTTGTTTTTCGGTCATTTACCTAATTGTTTAGAGAGCTAAATGACAGTGAAATTGAAAATCACTACAAAATGAATTCTGAAAATGTTGAAACTTGGCATGGTATCATCATTTCACCCGCATAGCATGTGCGAAAGAGTAGAGAGGGTTTCGAACGAGAACTCATCTGTTACATGGACACTTCAATGTTTTTTGAACTTATTTGAACTCCGGACTTCTTTTGTGTTCAGTATGCTGCATTCAAAGCAACGTCATCAATTCCCAACATGTTCTGACATCAT
>NW_021292927.1:0-1639 GCF_002162155.2 Triticum dicoccoides
TAGGTGGATCAAAACTTTTTACACCCAACCATTTGGTCAATTGTGCATTAAATATGTCCTAGTATTTTAGAAAAATGATTTGGTCCAATTTTGCAAGAATTATTTGGTAGTTCCTTCACAAAAAAACCTCCTTTCGGGCACTCGAAAAATGAAAAATGGTTTTTTCGTCCAAAGAAAATGAAAACTTCCTTTGGCAACATTGTTTGCCATTCCAATATGCACCCTCGTGCACAATATGAGATCATTTGAACAAACTATGCCACGAATGTGGCTATAAGTTTGATCATTTGCCTTGAAGGCCATGAATCTTGAGAGATGATAGCTCTTTTTTAAAATAATTGCCGTATTACAAGTTTGTTATTTTTCCTGGGAACTTGGCCACATATAATGACACAATGTGAAGGTTTCCCAATTTTTTGATTTTTTTTGAATTTTTTATGCCCGTTTCAAAATGCGGTCAAAACGGCGGGAATGACCGTTCCTAGCTAGTTGTTGAATCTTGGATTTTTTTGGTGTTTCTATGATTAAATAGATACTTATGTACCTAGAAATGATTTTTGTAAAAAATAAATAGCAAACTATGAGGCAACTGCAGTTCAAATTTGACCCGCTTCCAACTGAATCGGCGGAAATTTGTCTTTTTCACGAGAGGTGGATCAAAACTTTTTACACCCAACCATTTGGTCAATTGTGCATAAAATATGTGCTAGTATTTTATAAAAATGATTTGGTCCAATTTTGCAACAATTATTTGGTAGTTCCTTCACAAAAAAACCTCCTTTCGGGCACTCGAAAAATGAAAATGGTTTTTTCGTCCAAAGAAAATGAAAAATTCCTTAGGCAACATTGTTTGCCATTCTAATATGCACCCTTGTGCACAATATGAGATCATTTGAACAAACTATGCCATGAATGTGGCCATAAGATTGATCATTTGGCTTGAAAGCCATTGATCTCCACACGTGATAGCTCGTTTCTGAGAACACTTTTTTTAAAAAATTGCCGTATTACAAGTTTGTTATTTTTCCTGGGAACTTGGCCACATATAATGACACAATGCGAAGGTTTCCCAATTTTTTGATTTTTTTTCAATTTTTTATGCCCGTTTCAAAATGCGGTCAAAACGGCGGGAATGACCGTTCCTAGCTAGTTGTTGAATCTTGGAATTTTTTTGGTGTTTCTCTGATTAAATAGGTACTTATGTACCTAGAAATTATTTTTGGAAAAAATAAATAGCAAACTATGAGGGAGCTGCAGTTCAAATTTGACCCGCTTCCAGCTGAATCGGCGGAAATTTGTCTTTTTCATGAGAGGTGGATCAAAACTTTTTACACCCAACCATTTGGTCAATTGTGCATTAAATATGTCCTAGTATTTTAGAAAAATGATTTGGTCCAATTTTGCAACAATTATTTGGTAGTTCCTTCACAAAAAAACCTCCTTTTGGGCACTCGGAAAATGAAAAATGGTTTTTTCGTCCAAAGAAAATGAAAACTTCCTTAGGCAACATTGTTTGCCATTCTAATATGCATCCTTGTGCACAATATGAGATCATTTGAACAAACTATGCTATGAATGTGGCCATAAGATTGATCATTTGGCTTGAAAGCCATTGATCTCCACACGTGATAGCTCGTTT
>NW_021292928.1:0-774 GCF_002162155.2 Triticum dicoccoides
AAACAGAGTGTCACTAGTATGCCTCTACTTGACTAGCTCGTTAATCAAAGATGGTTATGTTTCCTAACCATGGACAAAGAGTTGTTATTTGATTAACGGGATCACATCATTAGGTGAATGATCTGATTGACATGACCCATTCCATTAGCTTAGCACCCGATCGTTTAGTATGTTGCTATTGCTTTCTTCATGACTTATACATGTTCCTATGACTATGAGATTATGCAACTCCCGTTTGCCGGAGGAACACTTTGTGTGCTACCAAACGTCACAACGTAACTGGGTGATTATAAAGGTGCTCTACAGGTGTCTCCAAAGGTATATGTTGGGTTGGCGTATTTCGAGATTAGGATTTGTCACTCCGATTGTCGGAGAGGTATCTCTGGGCCCTCTCGGTAATGCACATCACATAAGCCTTGCAAGCATTGCAACTAATGAGTTAGTTGTGAGATGATGTATTACGGAACGAGTAAAGAGACTTGCCGGTAACAAGATTGAACTAGGTATTGAGATACCGACGATCGAATCTCGGGCAAGTAACATACCGATGACAAAGGGAACAACGTATGTTGTTATGCGGTCTGACCGATAAAGATCTTCGTAGAATATGTAGGAACCAATATGAGCATCCAGGTTCCGCTATTGGTTATTGACCGGAGACGTGTCTCGGTCATGTCTACATTGTTCTCGAACCGTAGGGTCCGCACGCTTAACGTTACGATGACAGTTTCATTATGAGTTTATGTATTTTGATGTACCGAAGGTTGTTCGGAG
>NW_021292929.1:0-1068 GCF_002162155.2 Triticum dicoccoides
TATCTTGATTGATGAAGTTGGCCACCTCCCCATAGGGATTTCGTAGGATTTACTCCCTAGTTGCCCCTATGGATTTCTGTATTCCGAAGTCCGACCTTTTTACTTGATGTTCTAGATATCAAACCATATCTATGAATGGGTACACTAGCACATCAAGGAGAACATTAGAAGCGGAGTGCTAAATGTCTCTCGGTCGATCATCCAGATTTTGTTCCTTGGCTCGCTAAGGTGAAATCTGAGAAAGTGTTATCCTCCTTTGCATCTGCATCGTCCATCGCTATTCATCATGGTAGTATGTTGTGTTGTCAGCACCCTTGACACGGATGTTGATAAAACCTTGATGATTGTGGAAATGCTCAAGTTCTTGAGAGCACGCACAAGCGCTACGTGTTATCATCGACTCTAACTAGGATTCCTCTCAGCTCCCTCGGCAATGCTATGATCTTTTCAAATAGCGAATTCACTCTCTATTGTTGGGTTCTTCCCCAGTTACCAGAATCATTCCCAGCATTTGCATTTTGTTCCCAGCTTGCACCGCCAATGTGCCATTCTACCATGGGTCTCTTCCATCTCCGGTGATAAGCAAATTCATCCATTACGTTGTCTTCAACAAGGTAATCCACATCATCCAAGTCCAAGTATGCCATTCTACCGACCCCGCCAATCGATTGCTGTGATTTGCCTTAGGCTGGTATAAAGAGTTTCAATGATCTTTGAATCAAAGGTAATTCTTTTTGCCACTTAAGGGGATATATCTACGAGTCACCTTCCCTAAGGTGCATCGTTATGGTGTCATGGCAATTCAACTCCTCGCTACGTTGACAACCGATTACCACCTTAAGCGTGAAGTTGTTGTCTACCTAGTGAACCCTCGTCATCTGTCTCACTCCATTTCTTCAGATCTGTGCTTCGTCTCTCAGCTCGAGAGATGTTGCTATGTCCCATTCCGTGAGTTAATCCTGAGTTGTTCGTTCTTTGAGAAGATTAATTCTTCTAGAGTTTTCCTTTCCTCTTCTTGTCATGTTAGTTGGAGTTCTCAGAGAAAGACTTCGAGACAATGATGGTGAT
>NW_021292930.1:0-1457 GCF_002162155.2 Triticum dicoccoides
TGTGATATTGGCCATATCATGTCACGTTTATTATTTGATTGCATGTGATGTTTATCATGTTTTGCATCTTGTTTACTTAGAACGACGGTAGTAAATAAGATGATCCCTCACAATAAATTCAAGAAGTGTTCCCCCTAACTGTGCACCGTTGCGACAGTTCGCTGTTTCAAAACACCACGTGATGATCGGGTGTTTTATTCAGACGTTCACATACAACGGGTGTAAGACAGATTTACACATGCAAACACTTAGGTTGACTTGACGAGCCTAGCATGTACAGACATGGCCTCGGAACACAGAAGACCGAAAGGTCGAGCATGATTCGTATAGAAGATACGATCAACATGAAGATGTTCACCGATGTTGACTAGTCCGTCTCACGTGATGATCGGACACGGTCTAGTTTAACTCGGATCATGTAATACTTAGATGGATAGAGGGATGTCTAATCTAAGTGGGAGTTCACTAATAATTTGATTACTTGAACTTAATTATCATGAACTTAGTCTAAAATCTTTGCAATATGTCTTGTAGATCAAATGGCCAACGTAGTCCTCAACTTCAACGCGTTCCTAGAGAAAACTAAGCTGAAAGACGATGGCAGCAACTATACGGACTGGGTCCGGAACCTGAGGATCATCCTCATAGCTGCCAAGAAATATTATGTCCTACAAGCACCGCTTGGTGACGCACCCGTTCTCCCTGCAGAACAAGATGTTATGAATGCTTGGCAGGCACGTTTCGATGACTACTCCCTCGTTCAGTGCGGCATGCTTTACAGCCTAGAGCCGGGGCTCCAAAAGCGTTTTGAGAGACATGGAGCATATGAGATGTTCGAAGAGCTGAAAATGGTTTTCCAAGCTCATGCCCGGGTCGAGAGATATGAAGTCTCCGACAAATTCTTCAGCTGTAAGATGGAGGAAAACAGTTCTGTCAGTGAGCACATACTCACTATGTCTGGGTTGCATAACCGCTTGACTCAGCTGGGAGTTAATCTCCCGGATGATGCGGTCATTGACAGAATCCTCCAGTTGCTTCCACCAAGCTACAAGAGCTTTGTGATGAACTTCAATATGCAGGGGATGGAAAAGACCATTCCTGAAGTATTTGCTATGCTGAAATCAGCAGAGGTAGAAGTCAGGAAGGAACATCAAGTGTTGATGGTCAATAAAACCACTAAGTTCAAGAAAGGCAAGGGTAAAAAGAACTTCAAGAAGTACGGCAAGGAGGTTGCCGCGCCCGGCAAGCAAGCTGCCGGGAAGAAGCCAAAGAATGGACCCAAGCCCGAGACTGAGTGCTTTTATTGCAAGGGAAGCGGTCACTGGAAGCGGAACTGCCCTAAGTACTTAGCGGATAAGAAGGCCGGCAAAACAAAAGGTATATGTGATATACATGTAATTGATGTGTACCTTACTAGTGCCCGTAGTGGCTCCTGGGTATTTGATACCGGTGCAGTT
>NW_021292931.1:0-840 GCF_002162155.2 Triticum dicoccoides
GGAGTCGGGGACGATCCCGCGGCGGCGGGTGCCCCGCGCGGGGGGGCGACGGTGACCCGGGGCGGTGGCGTGGTCGCCCCGATCTCGATCCAGATCGGGGGAGTGAGGGGAGAGTGGGGATCGGGAGTGGGCTAGGGTTTCGGGGTGTCACCGGTGGGGGGGGATAAGGAGAGAGTGGGGGGGCCGGGGCCTGGTGGGTGGCCCAGTGGGGCCTGTGGTCAGCTGGGCCGAAGCCCAGGGGGGTTTCTCTTCTCCTTTTTTTTATTGTTTTCTGTTTTCTTTTTATTTATTTTCTTTTCTGTTTTTTATTTATTTATAAACACTTAGGCATTTTATAAAATTGTGAACCTTACACCATATTTATCTTTGTAATATTTGGCAACCACCGAATATTTTTATTTTAATTTTTAAAAACTTTTATTGTTTTCATCAATTCGAATTTTGAATTTGAACGGTTTCGAATTATTGCGAGGATAGCAACAGTAATCGGGATGACGTGCCATGATTAGCATGGGATTACTGTAGCAAGATTATCCGGGCGTTACAAATCTCCTCCACTACAAGAAATCTCGTCCCGAGATTTTAGGAGGTAGAAGGAAACAGTGCGGGGTATTCATCACGCAGGCGATCCTCGCGTTCCCAGGTGGCTTCGTCTTCAGAGTGATTCGACCACTGGACCTTGAGGAACTTGATCGCCTTCTGGCGTGTGCGGCGTTCAGCTTGGTCGAGAATGCGGACCGGATGCTCTTTATAGGAGAGGTCCTGTTGTAATTCTAGCACTTCATGATCCACAGCTCGGATTGGGTCCTTGAAGCAACGGCGGAGTTGTGACACATGGAA
>NW_021292932.1:0-2840 GCF_002162155.2 Triticum dicoccoides
GATGGTATTATGAAGGTACAATGCTATGCTACGGTCTAAAGGCATACTGGGATCATCTACGTGCAGAGGTGGAACCAGCTGATTGGTGCTCAAGAATCTCTTCCTGAGCAATAACATTCTATTAAAAATTATCGATGATGACCTCCTCCTCAACACCTCACCGCCGGGCTCGACGAGAGGAACGGTTTTGCTTCCTTTATTTATTTATTTATTTTCCCCGGTTTCTTTATTTTCTTCCGTGAGAGGTACGGTCTCTCGGAAATAATAAAAAAGTGCTTTCTTTATTTATACCATTAGAAACGTCAAATGTTATTTCTAAGGATATAAATTTTATGGCTTGCAATTTGTACTACATTATTAAAATGTTCAATCTAGGGATACCAATGGTCTAGTATGTCACACGCGAACTCCACCAGCTCATGATTGCTCATGACCGCTACACTCCCATGTAGCCGCAGGCGCTGGCCGTCCAGAGCAGCACGGCCGGCACGCCGAGCTCCCTCGCGGCATCCACCTCGCCGGCAACCTGCCTCCCTTGCATTATAATTTTGTTCATTTGGTTGCCTGCTGCATGTCCGCTTAAATACTCAGAATGCAACTGTCCAGATTTGGTTCAATTGGACTGACAATATCTATCTCTTGTTGTTAAATCGCCGTCTTGATTTTTGATTAAGGGCGAAAGTGTAGGAAATTCATTCAGATTTATAATTGTCAAGGCTCTAAAGTGTAAATCAGACCTGACCAATCATAAGGGGATCTCTTATATAGTTAGAATTCAGAATGCATTCAACATACGTCCAAAGTTTTGTAATTCCTGGATAACCAAAATTAATGATCTCTAGCTTCGACGTTCATTCACCTGGTAATTAATTAAACTAACTTGCTCTTGTCCATGCAGATGGAGTAGGAGGACGAGGAGCAGCAGCAAATCATACGGGGCGTGGGAGGCTGATGGCATCAAGTCAGCTGGACATGCTGCTAGAGACGGCAAACGGAGCCGGCGAGGAGACCACCTGCCTCCCTTGCATTATAATTTTGGTTGTGGTTGTTGCACCTGCAGGGGCTGTTGTTATCTATCACCCACGACGGCGTTGCCATGTCGTTCACAAATCAGTTATGTGCTTGTTGCGTCTGGAAGGGCTGCAGCTTTAAATTTTTTTGTTATTGTGGTTGTTCCCAGATATATCGATCGAAGGGCCGTTGGCCGAATTTTATTAGAAGGGAAGTAGGGGAAATACAAAGGGTTACAGTCTAGGAGAACTAGACCTGCAACCAGGACAGTACATCCCAGCGGCAAAAACAAAAAACTACAGAAATACAAGAAACCAAGACATGCCTACAAGATCAGGCATTTAGGTCGCTGATGCAGCCCGCTGCCCTCCACATGCCGATATCTTCTAGGACCAGATCCCGGACCCTACCCGCAGAGCTGTTTACATTATCAAAGATCCTCGAGTTCCTTTCCTTCCAGATCCTCCGGTGTAATAGAATGACAATAGTGTCAAAGTTCTTCCTCATTGGCTTCGGAATTCCCTTTCTCGCCTTCAGCCACCACTCTTCTGTAGTACTGAAGCTGTCCTCTGGTATTATGAAATCAGTACCTGTCCGTGCCCTAAAATGCAGCAAAACCATTCTGGTAAATTCACATTGCACAAATAGATGCTTACATGTTTCGGGTGCAGCAGAGCACAAAGGACATATGCCATTGGATGGCCAGTTCCTTCATTCCAAATTATCTGCCGTCAAACATCTTCTGTGTACAGCAAGCCACATGAAAAATTTGCACCGCGGCGGCGCTTTGGATCTCCAGATCAGCTTGTGACAAGCGAACCTTACATTCCCGAGGAAGAACAATTGAGATGCACTCTTGACCGAGAACTGGTGATCATGAGTGAGCTTCCAGATCGGCCGGTCCCTAGTACCTGAAACTAGAGACGTGGCCTGAACAATGTCCCAGATCTTCAGATATTGGGCCAAAGCTATAAGTGTTAAGCCACCTGAGATGTCACGGACCCAGGCCCGGCCTAGCAGGGCATCTTTCACCGATCTATCCCTTTTTCTAACAAAGGAAAACAGCTCCGGTGCCAATTTAGCAATAGACTGACCATCCGGGAGCCAGTTGTCAGTCCAAAATCTTGCTCGCTCTCCATCGCCCAGGCTGATGCGACACGCCGCGCTGAACATGTCCCGCACGTCCTTCTCATTAGCGTCGGGCAACAGCTGCCAAGGTCTCTCTTCAGTATCCCACCTTAACCATGGCCATTTGCAGCGGAGGGCCATGCCGAACCACTTGAGGTTAATTATGCCGAGGCCTCCCATCTCCAAGGGTAAACAAACTCTAGACCAGGGTAGCAAACAATGCCCTCCACTGATCTCCTCTTCCCCCTTCCAAATAAACCCACGACAACGTCTATTCATGATCTTTAAAGCCCAGGCCGGCATGGGAAGAACCGCCATCAGATGAATGGGCAGAGCCATAAGAACCGAGCGAGTGAGAGTTAGACGACCCGCAGTAGCCAGCATCTTCGGCTTCCAACCTTTCAACTTTCCCGAGAATTTATCAATGAGAGGAAGAAGATCATGTCGACGAAGACGGTAAATGGAAAGAGGCAAGCCCAAGTATTGAATAGGGAAGTTCAGCCTCCTACACTGAAAGTGCTCCTCCACTGCTGCCGCAGCCACCTCGTCACAACGAATGGTGGTGACAGTACTCTTGTGCATGTTAATCTTCAGACCCGAGGCTTCCCCAAGGAGATGCAAAATACTGGAGATGGTCTGGAGATCAGAATGCACCGGCTTGAAGAATAAAATGGCATCATCCGCAAAGATGGAGGCTCTAG
>NW_021292933.1:0-2840 GCF_002162155.2 Triticum dicoccoides
GATGGTATTATGAAGGTACAATGCTATGCTACGGTCTAAAGGCATACTGGGATCATCTACGTGCAGAGGTGGAACCAGCTGATTGGTGCTCAAGAATCTCTTCCTGAGCAATAACATTCTATTAAAAATTATCGATGATGACCTCCTCCTCAACACCTCACCGCCGGGCTCGACGAGAGGAACGGTTTTGCTTCCTTTATTTATTTATTTATTTTCCCCGGTTTCTTTATTTTCTTCCGTGAGAGGTACGGTCTCTCGGAAATAATAAAAAAGTGCTTTCTTTATTTATACCATTAGAAACGTCAAATGTTATTTCTAAGGATATAAATTTTATGGCTTGCAATTTGTACTACATTATTAAAATGTTCAATCTAGGGATACCAATGGTCTAGTATGTCACACGCGAACTCCACCAGCTCATGATTGCTCATGACCGCTACACTCCCATGTAGCCGCAGGCGCTGGCCGTCCAGAGCAGCACGGCCGGCACGCCGAGCTCCCTCGCGGCATCCACCTCGCCGGCAACCTGCCTCCCTTGCATTATAATTTTGTTCATTTGGTTGCCTGCTGCATGTCCGCTTAAATACTCAGAATGCAACTGTCCAGATTTGGTTCAATTGGACTGACAATATCTATCTCTTGTTGTTAAATCGCCGTCTTGATTTTTGATTAAGGGCGAAAGTGTAGGAAATTCATTCAGATTTATAATTGTCAAGGCTCTAAAGTGTAAATCAGACCTGACCAATCATAAGGGGATCTCTTATATAGTTAGAATTCAGAATGCATTCAACATACGTCCAAAGTTTTGTAATTCCTGGATAACCAAAATTAATGATCTCTAGCTTCGACGTTCATTCACCTGGTAATTAATTAAACTAACTTGCTCTTGTCCATGCAGATGGAGTAGGAGGACGAGGAGCAGCAGCAAATCATACGGGGCGTGGGAGGCTGATGGCATCAAGTCAGCTGGACATGCTGCTAGAGACGGCAAACGGAGCCGGCGAGGAGACCACCTGCCTCCCTTGCATTATAATTTTGGTTGTGGTTGTTGCACCTGCAGGGGCTGTTGTTATCTATCACCCACGACGGCGTTGCCATGTCGTTCACAAATCAGTTATGTGCTTGTTGCGTCTGGAAGGGCTGCAGCTTTAAATTTTTTTGTTATTGTGGTTGTTCCCAGATATATCGATCGAAGGGCCGTTGGCCGAATTTTATTAGAAGGGAAGTAGGGGAAATACAAAGGGTTACAGTCTAGGAGAACTAGACCTGCAACCAGGACAGTACATCCCAGCGGCAAAAACAAAAAACTACAGAAATACAAGAAACCAAGACATGCCTACAAGATCAGGCATTTAGGTCGCTGATGCAGCCCGCTGCCCTCCACATGCCGATATCTTCTAGGACCAGATCCCGGACCCTACCCGCAGAGCTGTTTACATTATCAAAGATCCTCGAGTTCCTTTCCTTCCAGATCCTCCGGTGTAATAGAATGACAATAGTGTCAAAGTTCTTCCTCATTGGCTTCGGAATTCCCTTTCTCGCCTTCAGCCACCACTCTTCTGTAGTACTGAAGCTGTCCTCTGGTATTATGAAATCAGTACCTGTCCGTGCCCTAAAATGCAGCCAAACCATTCTGGTAAATTCACATTGCACAAATAGATGCTTACATGTTTCGGGTGCAGCAGAGCACAAAGGACATATGCCATTGGATGGCCAGTTCCTTCATTCCAAATTATCTGCCGTCAAACATCTTCTGTGTACAGCAAGCCACATGAAAAATTTGCACCGCGGCGGCGCTTTGGATCTCCAGATCAGCTTGTGACAAGCGAACCTTACATTCCCGAGGAAGAACAATTGAGATGCACTCTTGACCGAGAACTGGTGATCATGAGTGAGCTGCCAGATCGGCCGGTCCCTAGTACCTGAAACTAGAGACGTGGCCTGAACAATGTCCCAGATCTTCAGATATTGGGCCAAAGCTATAAGTGTTAAGCCACCTGAGATGTCACGGACCCAGGCCCGGCCTAGCAGGGCATCTTTCACCGATCTATCCCTTTTTCTAACAAAGGAAAACAGCTCCGGTGCCAATTTAGCAATAGACTGACCATCCGGGAGCCAGTTGTCAGTCCAAAATCTTGCTCGCTCTCCATCGCCCAGGCTGATGCGACACGCCGCGCTGAACATGTCCCGCACGTCCTTCTCATTAGCGTCGGGCAACAGCTGCCAAGGTCTCTCTTCAGTATCCCACCTTAACCATGGCCATTTGCAGCGGAGGGCCATGCCGAACCACTTGAGGTTAATTATGCCGAGGCCTCCCATCTCCAAGGGTAAACAAACTCTAGACCAGGGTAGCAAACAATGCCCTCCACTGATCTCCTCTTCCCCCTTCCAAATAAACCCACGACAACGTCTATTCATGATCTTTAAAGCCCAGGCCGGCATGGGAAGAACCGCCATCAGATGAATGGGCAGAGCCATAAGAACCGAGCGAGTGAGAGTTAGACGACCCGCAGTAGCCAGCATCTTCGGCTTCCAACCTTTCAACTTTCCCGAGAATTTATCAATGAGAGGAAGAAGATCATGTCGACGAAGACGGTAAATGGAAAGAGGCAAGCCCAAGTATTGAATAGGGAAGTTCAGCCTCCTACACTGAAAGTGCTCCTCCACTGCTGCCGCAGCCACCTCGTCACAACGAATGGTGGTGACAGTACTCTTGTGCATGTTAATCTTCAGACCCGAGGCTTCCCCAAGGAGATGCAAAATACTGGAGATGGTCTGGAGATCAGAATGCACCGGCTTGAAGAATAAAATGGCATCATCCGCAAAGATGGAGGCTCTAG
>NW_021292934.1:0-1093 GCF_002162155.2 Triticum dicoccoides
GGGGGGTGCGGCGGCCTAGGGGGGAGGGGAGAGGGTGGCTTGCCCCCCAAGTCAAGGGGGGCGCCCCCTCTAGGGTTCCCCCTCAACCCTAGGCGCATGGGCCCAAGGGAGGGGGGTGCGGCCAGCCCACCAGGGGCTGGCTCCCTGCCCCATGCAGCCCATGTGGCCCCCCGGGAGGGGTGGCCCCTCCCGGTGGACCCCCGGAACCCT
The DNA here is from genome assembly GCF_002162155.2 of Triticum dicoccoides. Lineage (NCBI taxonomy): Eukaryota > Viridiplantae > Streptophyta > Magnoliopsida > Poales > Poaceae > Triticum > Triticum dicoccoides. The sequence continues at coordinate 211 of NW_021292934.1, forward strand.
TCCGGTGGCCCCGGTACAATACCGGTATGACCCCGAAACTTCCCGGTGTCCGTTTGACAACTTCCCATATATAAATCTTTACCTCCGGACCATTCCGGATCTCCTCGTGACGTCCAGGATCCCATCCGGGACTCCGAACAACATTCGGTAGTCACATACTAGTCTTCCTAATAACCCTAGCGTCACCGAACCTTAAGTGTGTAGACCCTACGGGTTCAGGAGACATGCAGACATGACCGAGACGCTCTCAGTCAATAACCAACAGCGGGATCTGGATACCCATGATGGCTCCCACATGCTCCTCGATGTTGTCATCGGATGAACCACTATGTCGAGGATTCGATCAAACCCTGTATGCAATTCCCTTTGTCAATCGGTACGTTACTTGCCCGAGACTCGATCGTCGGTATCCCAATACCTTGTTCAGTCTCATTACCGGCAAGTCACTTTACTCGTACCGTAATGCATGATCCCGTGTCCAACACCTTGGTCACATTGAGCTCATAATGATGATGCATTACTGAGTGGGCCCAGAGATACCTCTCCGTCATACGGAGTGACAAATCCCAGTCTCGATCCGTGTCAACCCAACAGCTACTTTCGGAGATACCTGTAATGCACCTTTATAGTCACCCAGTTACGTTGTGACGTTTGATACACCCAAGGCACTCTTACGGTATCCGGGAGTTACACGATCTCATGGTCGAAGGAAGAGATACTTGACACTGGCAAAGCTCTAGCAAAACGAACTACACGATCTTTTATGCTATGCTTAAGATTGGGTCTTGTCCATCACATCATTCTCCTAATGATGTGATCCCGTTATCAACGACATCCAATGTCCATAGTCAGGAAACAATGACTATCTGTTGATCACAACGAG
>NW_021292935.1:0-1222 GCF_002162155.2 Triticum dicoccoides
CCCAACTTAGCCCATAACAAGCTCTCACGGTCAACGAAGGAATAGACCTCCACCCAAGACACACCGATCAGACTCGGTATCTCGGTACAACAAGATGATTCGACAGGTTAAAACAAGTCCAGCAACACCGCCCGAATGTGCCGACAAATCCCGATAGGAGCTGCACATATCTCTTTCTCAGGGCACACTCAGATGAGACTAGCTACGAGTAAAACCAACCCTCAAGTTTCCCCGAGGTGGCCCCGCAGGCAGCTCAGTTCGGACCAACACTCAGAGGGAGCACTGGCCCAAGGGGGGGCTAAAATACGATGACCCTCGGGCTCCGGAAACCCAAGGGAAAAAGAGGCTAGGTGGCAAATGGTAAAACCAATGTTGGGCATTGCTGGAAAAGCTTTAATCAAGGCGAACTATCAAGGGGTTCCCATTATAGCCCAACCGCTTAAGGGACGCAACAATCCGGGAACATAACACCGATATGACGGAAACTAGGGCGGCAAGAGTGGAACAAAACACTAGGCGAGAGGCCGAGCCTTCCACCCTTTACCAAGTATATAGGTGCATTAAGATAACATAGCAATATAATGATATCCCAACAAGTAAATAAATGTTCCAACAAGGAACGGCTCCAATCTTCACCTGCAACTAACAACGCTATAAGAAGGGCTGAGCAAAGCGGTAACATAGCCAATCAACGGTTTGCCAGGACAATGGTGGGTTAAAGGTTCAACATGGCAATTGGGAAGCTGACAAGCAAATGGTAGGCATCGTAGCAGTGGCAAAGCAAAAGAGCGAGCAATCTAGCATAGCAAAGATAGTAGTGATTTCGAGGGTATGATCATCTTGCCTGCACAGTTGTCAGAGTTGACTGGATCCTCACAAGCAAACTCAACGGGCTCCTCGGTAGCGAACTCGTCTCCCGGCTCTACCCACAAGACAAACAAGCAACAAGGATACAATCAACCACGGGCAAGACCAAGCAATATGATGAAATGACGATATGCTATGCGGGATGCGATGCGGGATGCAAAATGCAAGATATGACAGGAAATGCATGAACCTGGCATCAACTTGGAAAACCAAGTGTGCCACTGGATAGAGGGGATGAAATCGCTTGAAAACGATATAAAGATCATTGGAATCGGAGCTACGGTTTGGAAATGGCAAGCGTTTTAAGATATGACACCGGTATGCGATTTACAGCAAGTAGGCATCTAAATGCAAC
>NW_021292936.1:0-938 GCF_002162155.2 Triticum dicoccoides
AAACAATCTAATGCTGCAGCAGAATCCGAGTCAAACTACAAGTCCAAAGGTGTTACATCACCTCCACTTGGGCCCATTGGCCTTGTACGACCTAGATTTAGTTTTAGGCTGCCTTGGGACGTCCTCCCACCTCCTTGGCCGCCACCCCTTGCTCCTATATAAGTAGATCCATCTAGTAGCTTTTCCTTGGGATTTGTTTAGTTAAAAGTTAGCCATTGCAACTTCGTGTACTTCGTTTGTGTCCAACGACCAGACCAAGACCGCTTACGGATCCCCACCTTTATCAATACTTCATATATACTCGCAATATTCAGATTGCTTTTATCATATTCTTGCTTGTTCTTCGATTGCTTGCAGGAATAGACCTTCGTGGTCAGGTTGATTGTGCTCCGGCGTGGTCAATAACCTCTCGGAGTTGGTTTAGCGATTACTAAGGCGCAACGCCGTGCACGTTTGTAGTCGGATCGTCAAAGTCGTCTCCACCAAATTGATAGTTATCATCTCATCGAAAGATCGGGACACCCCCGCCTCTATCAAGTGGTATCAGTTTTCAGGTTGCTCGGTGAGAATTTCCAGTTTTCCTAGATTAGATTTATTTTCTTACCTATTGTCCAAGAAAAAGCCACACAAAAAAAGTTAGATCTGTTCATCCTTTATCCAAGCCAGTCTGAGCCTTTGCAATTTTCTATTCATTGCTTGCATAGTTGAATTATCGGTTGCATCGTCGTGTCAGTTGCTGGTCTTAGCGTCTAGTTCCTTTAGAGTTTCGAGTTCTGTTCACATTAGTCACGCCGCCGCTGCATCATTATCCCTTCCGCTGTCCACCATCCCATCTATTAATTTCCACCACGTGCTACGCACTGTTCATTGTCATAATCATAGTTGAGGTCATTCACATCTTCGCCTGATCCAATCTGCATCTTATCTAGTTTGTCTTG
>NW_021292937.1:0-1168 GCF_002162155.2 Triticum dicoccoides
ATATGCATATATGCAATATTTTTGGTCATATCCAAGGTAGTCATGTCCTCATCATCCTCCCCTTCTTGAAAATAAAGCCGTCCTCGGCGTTGCTTAATCTGAAATGTGGCTAACAAAAGAGACAAGGTGTACATGTTGTATATGTATATGTCATCCATTTTTACTTCCCTTGATTTTTGCATATATGACACATGAATAGATGAGTAACTTGCATAGTTCATAAAATCTAAAGCCAAAAAATTAGCACAAGAAGTAGAAGGCATGAAAATATTGCAACTCAGTTTGCACATATAAGTGAAGCTCTTATTCATTTCAAAAGATTGACAATGTTCATCATTAAACCATCCCAACATTGGTGAATAAACCTTACTTGCATCAAATTTACATGCTACAACATGCTTAAATAAGCAAACATGCAATAAGTCATTGAACACGGAATCATCACCAAGATTAGAGGTCATATCAAAATGATTAAACATTGGTTCTTTTGCATCAATAGTTAATTCAATGGGTGCACTCAAAATTGTTGGTATTTCAGTTGTTTGATCACATGGCAAAGTCAAATTATCAACGTAGTCCTCTAAAATAGGTGGTGTGATCAAAGTAGTGGGTAGCTCATCAGATGGTGCATTCAAATTGACAAGGCATTCATCATTCTCATGTAGAGATGGAAGATCAGTACCTTTGTCATTACCTCTTATGATCAACTCAGATGATGTAGCCACTCTCGGAGGCGATGTGTCACATGGTGGAGGTGATGTAGTCCTGACAACAACGGATGTGGTTGTCATAGTATGCCTAGTAGTTGAAGGAACAATCATATCAACTCTTGGAATGTGCATCGTGCGCTTGTTCTCCTCGTGGCCAACACGTCGTTTTATTTCCTGTTCAGCTTTGCAAGCAAGATGAAACAAATGGTCCATAGGATAACACTCTTCATGAATTAGTATCTCTTGAATATCACGGTTTAATCCTCCCCAAAATCTATCCATAAAATCATCTTCACTTTCTTCTAAAGAGGAATGCAACAAGGTAGTTTGTAAATCATCATAATATTTTGTTACAGTTTCACTACCTTGTTTTAAGTGTTGCAACTTCTTAATCATGTCACGAGTATAATAAGCAGGGACGAAAGTATGTCGCATGGCAAGTTTCAAATCATCCCAAG
>NW_021292938.1:0-2682 GCF_002162155.2 Triticum dicoccoides
TGATCCTCCGGGGACTACATCTGTAGCATGGACATAATTGTGTCGCCAAATTACCGGGCCAGACCCTTCATTGTTTGGTTCAGTAGGGTGATAATAAGAATTGTTTCCTCGTCCTCGACCATTACCACGGCCAAAACCTTGCCCATGGGTATTATAATCATCCCCGCTTCCCTGTCGATCACTTGTCCCGCGCCCTCCATGGCCGCCTCCTCTGCCTCTCCGGGGAGCTAGCAGGAAATTTCCCCATTCAAACTTTGATTTATCGTGTTCTCCCGTCCCGCATTCTTCATGCCAATGTCCCATCAAACCACAAGCATGACAGAAGGTCGGCAGTTTCTCAAATTTCACAAGATACTTTTCTGTTTCTCCTCCCTTTGTAATACCAACAGCTCTAGTCAGTTTTTTGTTTACATCAAGTTTCACTCTAACCCTTATAAACTCCCCGATGAAACCATTTGGTAGTGTTACCTGTACCTCCTCCACCATACCAATACGGCTTGCAAGGTTCTGTAAAGCACTCTTGCTTTTGAGCACTCCATCCGGCAACTTATGAATTTGACACCATGTTTCCAACCTGTCCAGCTTGACTTTTTCAGGGTTTGAAAACCCATCGTACTCCGCCATGATTAGAGCAAATCCATGGAAGTCCCAGGGCCCCTGGTGCATGGCCTTGTTCCAGTCCCCAAGACAATTGAATTGAATCGAGAATAGGTTCGCATTGATTCTTCTCCATACAACGGCCTGGGCAGGGTTCCACGCCGCTTTCATATCCCCTATCAATGCACTCTGACTGAAACTCTGCCCTGTCAAGAGCCGGCCAAGAGCCAACCACTTCGGTTTAATCTCATCAGTATCGATCTCATCTTCCCAAACTAGGTCATCCGCCTCATCATCCTCGAGATTCAACCTCTCCAAGATTTTGCTGGTATCCTCCATCCGCTGACTACCTGATCCGCTGCTATCTCCATCAGTCGCCATGCCAATTCCTCCAAACCTTTTATCACAGGCGATTGCTTCACCCAGCCACTATCGCACGCACAACAAGAGGTAGGGGAAGGTCGCGTGTGGGGGATTTGTCGGGGAAACAATGGTAACTCACGGCGGCTACGCCGTAGCCATCGGAGGACTGGAGAACCCTAGGGACGAGACCTAGGGGGAAAAAATTCTTGGTTTTTCTCTTGGGAAGGGTGGGGTTGCAGTGCATAAACTCTACTCAAGGCAAATCTTACATACAAGGTAAAAAGAAACAGGTGGAATATCTTTGTAATAAATCAACTAGTTCTATACCTGAGAATGCAAAGACGGGCAGGTTATGGCGACGCGTTTTCACATGCCACTTTAGTTTATTGCTAGTTCAATGCAATTTCCAAACTTTGGAGGAAAACGTACAGCCGTAGGAATAAGATGGTCAGCATGGTTTTTTGTTGTTGTTGATTGTTTGTGTCTTTTCTCTCTCCGTCGTACTCTATGTTCCTTGATATTATCAGATTTTTTTTTGCGAGAAAATTTCCGATCTATTCATCTTCAATCATGGCAGTACAACGAATACCAGAAATAATAGAAATTACATTGGGTGTCTTTTCTTAGGAAAAATATTTTTGTTGAACGGCAGGTACATGCATTAAGCAAGGGTAATTCGACCCTTGTATACAAAAAAAAGAGAGATTTTTTTTTGCCAGGTTTTCTTTTCTAAACAAAATTGCTGGCCGCCTGGCCCATCTAATCCAGGGCTAAGCAAACGCAATTGAGGGCCTGATCCGTGGCAAAAATTTCATTGCGAGATTTCGCAAAAAAAAAAAAGAATTTCATTGCGAGACCCGGTTGCTGACGGCACTGCCGCCTGCCGGTGCCTTCCAACACCAGCCGCTCTCGTACGGTACGTGAACTCTGTCCTTACAGAATTGCACCAAGGTAAATATCAGGAAACCCTGCGTACGCGACGTGAACTCTGAACACTTTTGGCATAATATATACATAAGCGACGCGTATGTCACGAACCTGCAGCACCAGCCCTTCGCCCTTCGCCCCTCGCCCTTCGCCCGATCTCCTACCTATTCCGATGGGAAACACCATCGGTTCTTCTTCTTCTCCGGTGAAGCAGGATGTGCCCGAGACGTGGTCGACGAGTTTTACGGAGGGCGACACCGCGGCGCACAATTTTGAGGTGACGGGCTTCTCGCTGCTAGACGGCATGGGCGCCGGCAACTTCGTCTCGTCGAGCACATTCTTCGTCGGCGGCTGCGAGTGGGACATCACGTTCTACCCCGACGGGTTGAAGGAGGACGGAGGCGCCCACGCCTCCGCTTATCTGCGTCTATGCAATGGAGAACTAGGGTTGCAGACCAACTACACCCTGAGTTTATTGGGCAAGGATGGCCAAGTGCTTGTGCAAGGGAGCATAGAACATACCTTCCAGTCCGCAGGTATTTTTTGGGGCTTCGAGCACTTTGTCCAGAAGTCCAAGCTGCGACAGCTGCTATCCGACAACGAGGACTGTGTAACGATCAGGTGTGTTTTGACTGTCATGAGGAAGCATGACACTTTGGCCATCCCGGCCCCGCCGTCGAATCTGCAAGAGGATTTTGCAAGGATGTTGAAGGACGAGGAAGGCGCGGATGTAACGTTCATCGTGGGTGACAAATCATTCCGTGCTCATAGACACGTGTTGGCGGCACGATCACC
>NW_021292939.1:0-1132 GCF_002162155.2 Triticum dicoccoides
TCCGTAACACATCATCCCGTGATCAACTCCTTGGTCACATTGCGCATATGATGATGTCCTACCGAGTGGGCCCAGAGATACCTCTCCGTTTACACGGAGTGACAAATCCCAGTCTCGATCCGCATAAAACAATAGATACTTTCGGAGATACCTGTAGTGCACCTTTATAGTCACCCAGTTACGTTGTGACGTTTGATACACCCAAAGCACTCCTACGGTATCCAGGAGTTACACGCTCTCATGGTCGAAGGAAGAGATACTTGACATTGGCAAAGCTCTAGCAAATGAACTACACGATCTTTTGTGCTAGTCTTAGGATTGGGTCTTGTCCATCACATCATTCTCCTAATGATGTGATCCCGTTATCAACGACATCCAATGTCCATAGCCAGGAAACCATGACTATCTGTTGATCACAACGAGCTAGTCAACTAGAGGCTCACTAGGGACATATTGTGGTCTTTTTATTCACACGTGTATTACGATTTCCGGATAATACAGTTATAGCATGAATAAAAGACAATTATCATGAACAAGGAAATATAATAATAATACTTTTATTATTGCCTCTAGGGCATATTTCCAACAGTCTCCCACTTGCACTAGAGTCAATAATCTAGTTCACATCGCCATGTGATTAACACTCACAGGTCACATCGCCATGTGACTAATACCCAAGAGTTTACTAGAGTCAGTAGTCTAGTTCACATCACTATGTGATTAACACTCAATGAGTTTTATGTTTGATCATGTTGCTTGTGAGAGAGGTTTTAGTCAACGGGTCTGAACCTTTCAAATCCGTGTGTGCTTTACAAATCTCTATGTCATCTCCTAGATGCAGCTACCACGCTCTATTTGGAGCTATTCCAAACAACTGTTCTACTTGGAGCTATTCTAAATTATTGCTCCATTATATGTATCCGGTCTCTCTACTCAGAGCTATCCGGATAGGTGTCAAGCTTGCATCGTCGTAACCTTTACGACGAACTCTTTTACCACCTCCATAATCGAGAAAATTCCTTAGTCCACTAGTTACTAAGGATAACTTTGACCGCTGTCCTGTGAGCCATTCTTGGATCACTCTTGTACCCCTTGACTGACTCATGGCAAGGCACACTTCAGGTGCGGTACA
>NW_021292940.1:0-1163 GCF_002162155.2 Triticum dicoccoides
CGTTTTGGGGACCCAGAGCGATTTCCACGATTGACGATCCCCAGGTTGAGTTTACGTGTCCGTCGTCAACACTCAAAGTTTTGGCCAATTCTGACCCGTTTAGTGGACTATTACTCACCGTTTTGGTGTCCCGAAGTGATTTCCGTAGTTGTTGAATCCCAAGGTGCGCTTACGTGTCGGTCATCAACACTCGAAGTTTTGGCCGATTCTGGGCTCTTTCATGGACTATTACTCACTGTTTGGGGTCCCGAAGTGATTTCCATGGTTGTCGGACCCCATGGTGTGCTTATGTGTTGGTCTTCAAGACTCGCAGTCTGGGCCGATTCTAGCCCGTTTCGTGGACTATTACTCACTGTCTTGTGGTCCCGGAGTGATTTCCACGATTAACGAACTTAACCCCAGGGTGCGTTTATGTGCCGGTCAGCAACTCTCACAGTTTTTGTCGATTCTGCCCCGTTTCATGGCCTATTACTCACTGTTTTGAGTTCTCGGAGTGATTTCCCCGATTAAGGAACCCCAGGGTGCATTTAAGTGTCAGTCATCAGCACTCACTATTTTGGCCGATTCTGCTCCGTTTCGTGTACTATTACTCACTGTTTTGGGGTCCCAGAGCGATTTCCACGATTGACGATCCCCGGGATGCGTTTACGTGTCCGTCGTCAACACTCAAAGTTTTGACCAATTCTGACCCGTTTCGTGGACTATTACTCGTCGTTTTGGTGTACCGAATCGATTTCCATAGTTGTTGAACCCCGAGGTGCGCTTACGTGTCGGTCATCAACACTCGCAGTTTTGGCCAATTCTGGCCTATTTCATGGCCTATTACTCACTGTTTTGGGGTCCTAAAGAGATTTCCATGGTTGTCGAACCCCAAGATGTGCTTACGTGTTGGTCGTCAAGAATCGCAGTCTGGGCCGATTTTGGCCCGTTTCTTGGACTATTACTCAGTTTTGGGTTCCCGAAGTGATTTCCACGATTGACGAACCCCTGGGTGCGTTTACGTGTTGGTCATCAACACTCACAATTTTGGCCGATTCTGGTCTGTTTCGTGCACTATTACTCACCGTTTTGGGGACCCAGAGCGATTTCCATGATTGACGATCCCCAGGTTGAGTTTACGTGTCCGTCGTCAACACTCAAAGTTTTGGCCAATTCTGACCCGT
>NW_021292941.1:0-586 GCF_002162155.2 Triticum dicoccoides
GAAGGAGATTGTTTGTTTTGTACACGAAGTGCATCCAGTTTTTGCCGTAAGCCTCTCTACTTTCTTGCACGTGCTATGTGGGTGAAATGATGATACCATGCCAACTTGGAACCTTATCAGAGTTCATTTCAAATGCTTTTCAATTTCATGGTCTTATAGCACAAAATAATCAGTAAATGCATGAAAAATAACAAATGAAGTCAGGAAGGGTTGTAAAATGATGATTTGGCTTTGAATGTTGCATTTTTAACACAGAAAAACAAGCGGGTTCAAATAAGTTCAAAAGAAATGAAATCCCTTTGTAACAGACGAGTTTATGTATGAAACCCTGATACTTCGAAGGAGATTGTCTGTTTTGTACACGAAGTGCATCCAGTTTTTGCCGTAAGCCTCTCTACTTTCTTGCACGTGCTATGTGGGTGAAATGATGATACCATGCCAACTTGGAACCTTATCAGAGTTCATTTCAAATGCTTTTCAATTTCATGGTCTTATAGCTCAAAATAATCAGTAAATGCATGAAAAATAACAAATGAAGTCAGGAAGGGTTGTAAAATGATGATGTGGCTTTGAATGTTGCATTTTT
>NW_021292942.1:0-1135 GCF_002162155.2 Triticum dicoccoides
ATTGAATGGGAGTTCGACATAAAAAATATATTTGCTTCCCATAATTTCAATGAACATAAAAAGGTTAAGGTTGCGGTTGGTTCTTTCACTGGTTATGCTTTGGTTTGGTGGAGTGAATATTGTCGGTTACACCCTGATTATATACCTACTACTTGGGATGATTTGAAACTTGCCATGCGACATACTTTCGTCCCTGCTTATTATACTCGTGACATGATTAAGAAGTTGCAACACTTAAAACAAGGTAGTGAAACTGTAACAAAATATTATGATGATTTACAAACTACCTTGTTGCATTCCTCTTTAGAAGAAAGTGAAGATGATTTTATGGATAGATTTTGGGGAGGATTAAACCGTGATATTCAAGAGATACTAATTCATGAAGAGTGTTATCCTATGGACCATTTGTTTCAACTTGCTTGCAAAGCTGAACAGGAAATAAAACGACGTGTTGGCCACGAGGAAAACAAGCGCACGGTGCACATTCCAAGAGTTGATATGATTGTTCCTTCAACTACTAGGCATACTATGACAACCACATCCTGTCAGGACTACATCACCTCCACCATGTGACACATCGCCCCCGAGAGTGGCTACATCATCTGAGTTGATCATAAGAGGTAATGACAAAGGTACTGATCTTCCATCTCTACATGAGAATGATGAATGCCTTGTCAATTTGAATGCACCATCTGATGAGCTACCCACTACTTTGATCACACCACCTATTTTAGAGGACTACGTTGATAATTTGACTTTGCCATGTGATCAAACAACTGAAATACCAACAATTTTGAGTGCACCCATTGAATTAACTATTGATGCAAAAGAACCAATGTTTAATCATTTTGATATGACCTCTAATCTTGGTGATGATTCTGTGTTGAATGACTTATTGCATGTTTGCTTATTTAAGCATGTTGTAGCATGTAAATTTGATGCAAGTAAGGTTTATTCACCAATGTTGGGATGGTTTAATGATGAAGATTGTCAATCTTTTGAAATGAATAAGAGCTTCACTTATATGTGCAAACTGAGTTGCAATATTTTCATGCCTTCTACTTCTTGTGCTAATTTTTTGGCTTTAGATTTTATGAACTATGCAAGTTACTCATCTATTCATGTGTCATATATG
>NW_021292943.1:0-1253 GCF_002162155.2 Triticum dicoccoides
AAGATTCAAATTCAAACTCCATATGTGATTATTCAAATGCCATTTAATTGATTTGTGCTAAACAGCACCTATAAGTTGTTCTAACATGCATGAAAATGGTACAGATGGATTCCTTGAATTTTTCTGATAATTTTTCATATATAATTTATTTAATTTGGAGTTACGGTTAATTTTCTATGAATTTTAGAAGTTTATACAATTTTCTGGATTTTCTGATTTATTTTAAATCCAGAAAATCATTTAATGCATCAGCATGACATCACCTTGACGTCATCAGGTCAACGGGGCAGATTCAGGTCAAACCTGACCAGTGGGGTCCACTGGTCAGTGACACAACTAATTAACCAAGTTAATTAGCCTTAAGTTAATTCTAACTAAACTGTTTGTGGGGCCGGGGCCCACTGGTCAGCGACTAATCAGCTAACTAACCTAGGTTAATTAGTGTTAAACTAATACTAACTAAAATGTCAGGGGGGGTGGCCCACACGTCAGTGACACACGGGGAAGGTCAAACCTGGGTCAACTCGCCGGAGTTGACCCGCGATTCGTCGCCGGCGGAACCAGAGACGGCGGAGGGGTGCGGGTTTCCTCCTCCGGCGACCAAATGGCCGGCGGAGAGCGTCTACGTGACGCGGGCGCTCGTCCGCGTCGAGTAGTGGCAGCGGCTGGGCCTAAGATGGCCGGAGTCGTCACCGGCGTCGAGCGTGGCGGTCGCCGGAGCTCGGGCGAGCTCGGGGTTGACGCTACGGTGGCCGGGGAGGCTCGTGCGGGGCACCTACGTGTTCCAGGCAGCGCGGGGAGGAAGCTGAGCACGACAGCCGGGCACTAGGTGGCCGGAGGCACGTCGGCGGCGATCACAGACGGCGGCGGGTTTCGGTCATCAAGGGGGCGACGGCTACGGCAACCAAACGAAGAGGGAAAGAGGGGGAAACGGTGGCGGAGCTCACAGGGGTTGCGATGGTGGCCTCGGGGAGCTCGGGGAGGCGTCGGAGGCGGCGAATCGCCAGCGGTGAGCTTCGGTGGCCGGCGACGGAACGGCGATGGTGGCGGCGTTGCAGGGCTTCCGGAGGGCCGTGGGTCGGTGGAGAGGGAAGAGGGGGTCGAGGCGGAGCCTCTGGGCTAGTCGGGGGAGCGAGGGAGGCCCGGTGGCCGTGGTTATGGCGAGCGGCGGCGACGGGCTCCGCTCGGTGAGGAGAACAGAGGAGGGGGGGAGAGGGTTCCGGGGAGAGGATGAGGACGCGGGAGAGAGGGAG
>NW_021292944.1:0-1336 GCF_002162155.2 Triticum dicoccoides
GCAATAATTGATTTTCTGGAATTAATCTAATATAGGAAATTCCAGAATATAGTTTAAACTTCAAAAATTCATAACTTTTATTCTGTAACTCCAAATCAGACAAATTATATATGAAAAATGATCAGAAAAATCCAATCTATCCATCTGTACTATTTTCATGCATGATTAAACAAGTTAACCTGATGTTTAATGCAGAACAAGGAAAAGCACTTTAAAAGGCCATGTTTGAGTTTGAAATTTGAATCTTTGATTCAAATTGGTTCAAACCCTTCTGGTCTTAGTTGCATTAGCCCAACACACTCATATTGCTATGTTTCATGCATGCATCATATTGTTGCACATTGTTTGGTGATGGTTGTGTATCGGTGTTCTTTGCGGCAGGTTCTGCCCCCGAGGAGTACCGTGATTACCCTAACGAAGAACTGTATCAGTGCATCGAACCATCAGGCAAGCAACCAACCATTTGATCATATCGATACAATCCCATGTTCTCGCTCCTGCTCTCTTTTACTGCATTAAGACAACGCGTTTCAAACTGCTGTGTGCTACGGTAGTTGAACCCATTTCCTCTGCATGACATGTCATTGCCACAGTAACTAGATGAAACCCACTAGCATGTGTAGGAGTTGATTGAGCCATATGTATGTGTTGTTCCTACCTTGCTATGCCTGCTATGCTTAGAGTCGTGTCAGGTCTGGTTCATCTGGGTGATGGCTAGAGTGAAATGATCATGTCGGTAATGAGAGTGGTGTGGTGAACACGATTTGGTAAAGGTATCGATGAGAGGCCATGTAGGAGTACATGGTGGGTTGTTTCATTGAAGCCGACCTTAAGCACTGAGATCTGTATGTGTGATTTAAGATACAGCTACTACCATGCATTGGGCCCTGAAATATGACCCTGCTCGACTTCTTATTCACCCTAGCTCTCTGTCCAGGAGTTGCAAGTAGTTTCTGGTGTTTGTAGCCTACTGGAGGCCGTGGACAGCGCTGACCGTAGGGGTGGGCTGTGATGCGGTAGGTACGTGGCCGGGTGTACCTAATACCCGTTAGGTATCTCGGGAACCCTGTTCACATCGTTCGGGGCCGTATGGGAAACCTCGGCCGGACTCCCTGCGGATGGAACCTGGATAGGCGATAAACCTGGACTAGAGGCTTAAGTGTTTAGGTAGGTCATGGTCTACACCCACGTCGGCTTTCGCTTGAAGTCTGCCGAGCACATGTCGTGTGCAGACGCTAAGTGGTGGAAACATGTATGAAGAAGTACACCCCTGCAGGGTTATCATGATCTATTCGAATAGCCGCGTCCGCGGTAAAGGACTACTTGGTTGCCTATA
>NW_021292945.1:0-907 GCF_002162155.2 Triticum dicoccoides
GAGTTTGGATTACCATAGAGGTTGGCATATCACCGAATGCGATGTTATGCAAGCGAGCATAATTTTCAGATATAAAAGAATGAGAGGCTCCTGTATCGAAAAGAACAGATGCCGGGTGGCAATTAACAAGAAGCGTACCGAGAACGACGTTGGGATCCTCTTGAGCTTCTTCGGCAGAGATACAGTTGACATGGCCACGTGAAGCGGTGACCGGTTTAGCATGAAACACTTTCCCTGTCGGCTTGCCACGGCCAACAGCTTTAGCAGATTGATTGGGGTTGGTCTGGGGGCATTCACGCATATAGTGACCAGATTCCCCACACTTGAAACAAGTCACGGAACTGGTACGTGGAGGAGCATTGTTAGTTGGACCCCCATAGGGCTTGGCTGGAGCAGACTGTTGAACGGGCCGAGGCGCCTGGAAAGATGGCCTCGGTGTGAACCTGGGTGGCAGGGCGGTGTTGGGTACCCACACGCGGCGCTTCTGAGGACCAGCACCGAATGAGGAACCCATGTCACGTCCATGCTTGCGTGTTGCGTCATAGTCAGTCTGACCAGTTTCAGCACTGATGGCTTTGTTGACAAGTTTCGAAAAAGATGTGCACTCATGCAGACGGAGGTCGCGGCGAAGCTCAGGACTAAGGCCCTTACGGAACCTTGCTTGCTTCTTGGCGTCAGTAGACACTTCCTCAGTTGCATATCGTGCGAGATTACCAAACTCCCTGCTATAGGCATCCACAGAAAGTCGGCCTTGGGTGAAACTGCAAAATTCTTCACGTTTACGGTCCATGAGACCCTCCGGAATGTGATGTTCACGGAAAGCCTCGCTGAACTCAGCCCAAGTAGTGACATGGCCCGCTGGGCGCATAGCTCCATAATTCTCCCACCATAGACTGGCGGGGCCTTC
>NW_021292946.1:0-1512 GCF_002162155.2 Triticum dicoccoides
GTGTGTATGATTGAAATGCTTGGTATGTGTGGGATCTGACTACCTAGTTGTTTATCTTTAGTAGCCTCTCTTACCGGGAAATGTCTCCTAGTGTTACCGCTGAGCCATGGTAGCTTGCTACTGCTCTGGAACACTTAGGCTGGCCGGCATGTGTCCTTCTTCGTTCCTGTGTCTGTCCCTTCGGGGAAATGTCACGCTTTGAGTACCGGAGTCCTGTTAGCCCGCTACAGCCCGGTTTACCGGAGTCCTGCTAGCCCAGTGCTACAGCCCGGACCCACTTGCTAATGACCGACACGTTCGAAGCTGGGTCATGGATGCCTGTCCCTGTAAGTCTGTGCCACTTTGGGTTTACGACTAGTCATGTCAGCCCGGGCTCCTTATCATATGGATGCTAGCGACACTATCATATACGTGAGCCAAAAGGCGCAAACGGTCCCGGGAAAAGGTAAGACGACACCTGTGGGGATACCGTGCGTGAGGCCGCAAAGTGATATGAGGTGTTACCGGCTAGATCGATGTGACATCGAGTCGGGGTCCTGACAGCGTTGGCATCAGAGCCGGACTGCCTGTAGGTTCTCCAAGCCAAACTGGTCGATGTTGAGTCTAGAAATTCTTTAGTTATATGTAGGGGAATTGTTTGTGGGTTGGAACGTAAGGCTCTTTTTACTCCTTTACCTTATGACTTTCTGATCTGAGTCAGTCCATTCTTCCACCGGGGGTTAAGGAATTAGGATCTGTTCTCTCTATCAGGATCACGAGTTACTAATCAGTAGTACCTTATAAGTTTGATGGTTACAAGCCTAGTTCAGTTCTACTACCACCTTATGTTGTTAGAATGGTTTCAGAACTTGGATATGATGATGTTGAGTATGTACGAAATCCTTTGTCAAATGTCTCAAATCCTTCTTGAGCATTTACAGCTGTTATGCTGCCGAAATTTTGCTAGAAGTTCTAATGCCTTTGCATTACGATTGTGCTTTCAGATGGCCACTCGCGACCTCAATCAAGTGGTTCGCCTGACTCGATGCCTAGATGTACCCGGCCATACTGCTAAGTTGGTCAGGGTAATGATTGAGGCTGGATACCGCTGGTATCCTGAGTACACGGTCGAAGAGCAATTCCGGGACTTCAATCAAAGCCAGTATCTCTGCACTGTCAGGATATTTCCATCTTATCCTGGATCCACCGAGCCTCTTCACTGCTCCTATGGACTCGGGGTTACTATTGAGATGGCTGTGCAGGACGCCGCCTACTCTATGATGACCATTATGCGAGTCAGATCTGGTTTATTTCGGGACTCTGATTTCCGGTATATGCCAGGATCACTTCCGGGAGCACAAGGGTATCTCCAGGCTATCTATGCTGACCCCACTCAGGAGGATTCACGGACTCGCACCACTGCTGAGATGCTCGAGGATAAGGACCGTGAAAATCGGGCCTTGAGGTTAGAGCTCTTCAATACCCGTGCTGACCACTGGGCCACTTTGACTCGGTTCGCACCGGCGGTGCAAG
>NW_021292947.1:0-1110 GCF_002162155.2 Triticum dicoccoides
CGTGTACTCAGGATACCAGCGGTATCCAGCCTCAGTCATTACCCTGACCAACTTAGCAGTATGGCCGGGTACATCTAGGCATCGAGTCAGGCGAACCACTTGATTAAGGTCGCGAGTGGCCATCTGAAAGCACAATCATAATGCAAAGGCATTAGAATTTCTAGCAAAATTTCGGCAGCATAACAGCTGTAAATGCTCAAAAAGGATTTGAGACATTTGACAAAGGATTTCGTACACACTCAACATCACCATATCAAAGTTCTGAAACCATTTTGGCAACATAATGTGGTAGTAGAACTGAACTAGGCTTGTATCCATCAAACTTATAAGGTGCTACTGATTAGTAACTCGTGATCCTGATAGAGAGAACAGATCCTAATTCCTTAACCCCCGGTGGAAGAATGGACTGACTCAGATCAGAATGTCATAAGATAAAGGAGTAAAAAGAGCCTTACGTTCCATCCCACAAACAATTCCCCTACATATAACTAAAGAATTTCTAGACTCAACATCGACCAGTTTGGCTTGGAGAACCTACAGGCAGTCCGGCTCTGATACCAACGCTGTCAGGTCCCCGACTCGATGTCACATCGATCTAGCTGGTAACACCTCACATCACTTTGCGGCCTCACGCACGGTATCCCCACGGGTGACGTCTTACCTTTTCCCGGGACCGTTTGCGCCTTTTGGCTCACGTATATGATAGTGTCGCTAGCATCCATATGATAAAGAGCCCGGGCTGACATGACTAGTCGTAAACCCAAAGTGGCACAGACTTACAGGGACAGGCATCCATGACCCAGCTTCAAACGTGTCGGTCATCAGCAAGTGGGTCCGGGCTGTAGCACTGGGCTAGCAGGACTCCGGTAAACCGGGCTGTAGCGGGCTAACAGGACTCCGGTACTCAAAGCGTGACATTTCCCCGAAGGGACAGACACAGGAACGAAGAAGGACACATGCCGGCCAGCCTAGGTGTTCCAGAGCAGTAGCAAGCTACCATGGCTCAGCGGTAACACTAGGAGACATTTCCCGGTAAGAGAGGCTACTAAAGATAAACAACTAGATAGTCAGATCCCACACATACCAAGCATTTCAATCATACACACAATA
>NW_021292948.1:0-1505 GCF_002162155.2 Triticum dicoccoides
AGTGCGTTTATGTGTCTGTCGTCAACACTCACAGCTTTGGCCAAATCTGACCCGTTTCGTGGACTATTACTCATTGTTTTCGGGTACCGATGCGATTTTCATAGTTGTTGAACCCCAGGGCGTGCTTACCTGTTGGTCATCAACACTTGCAGATTTGGCCAATTCTGGCCCGTTTCATGCACTATTACTCACCATTTCGGGGTCCCGGAGTGATTTCCATGGTTATCGAACTCCAAGGTGCGCTTACGTGTCGATCATCAACACTCGCTGTTTCGGCCGTTTCTTGCCCGTTTCATGGACTATTACTCACCGTTTTGGGGTCCCAAAGCGATTCTCGTTTCATGGACTATTACTCGCGGTTTCGTGCACTATTACTCAGCGTTTTGGGGACCCAGAGCGATTTCCAGGATTGATGAACCCCGGAGTGCGTTTATGTGTCTGTCGTCAACACTCACAGGTTTGGCCAAATCTGACCCGTTTCGTGGACTATTACTCATCATTTTCGGGTCCCGAAGCGATTTCCGTAGTTGTTGAACCCCAAGGTGTGTTTACGTGTTGATCATCAACACTCGCAGTTTTGGCCAATTCTGGCCCGTTTCATGCAATATTACTCACCGTTTCGGGGTCCCGGACTGATTTCCATGGTTATCGAACTCCAAGGTGCGCTTACGTGTCGATCATCAACACTCGCGGTTTCGGCCGTTTCTGCCCGTTTGATGGACTATTACTCGTCGTTTTGGGGTCCCAAAATGATTCTTGTTTCATGGATTATTACTCGCGGTTTCGTGCACTATTACTCAGCGTTTTGGGGACCAGAGCGATTTCCACGATTGATGCACCCCGGTGTGCGTTTATGTGTCCGTTCTCAACTCTCACAGCTTTGTCCAATTCTGACCCGTTTCGTGGACTACTATTCACCGTTTTGGGGCCCCAAAGCGATTTCCATAGTTGTTGAACCCCAAGGTGTGCTAACGTGTCGGTCATCAACAATCACAGTTTTAGCCAATTCTGGCTCTTTTCTTGGACTATTACTCTGTATTGGGGTCCCGGAGTCATTTCCACGATTGATGAACCCCGGTGTGCGTTTACGTGTTAGTCTTCAACTCTCACAGTTTTGTCCAATTCTGTCCCGTTTCGTGGACTATTACTCAACGTTTTGGGGTCCCGAAGCGATTTTCATAGTTGTTGAACCCCAGGGCGTGCTTACCTGTTGGTCATCAACACTTGCAGATTTGGCCGATTCTGGCCCGTTTCATGGACTATTACTCACCGTTTTTGGGCCCCAAAGCGATTTCCTTGGTTGTCGAACTCCAAGGTGCGCTTATGTGTCGGTCATCAACAATCACAGTTCGGTCTGATTCTGGCCCGTCTCTTGGACTATTACTCTGTTTTGGGGTCCCGGAGTCATTTCCATGATTAACGAACCTCGGGGTGCGTTTACGTGTCGATCATCAACACTCATATATTTGGCCGGTTCTTGTCCGTTTCGTGGACTATTACTCGCT
>NW_021292949.1:0-938 GCF_002162155.2 Triticum dicoccoides
TGATTCTGATCATGAGACGCAATACATGGCTCCTGAAGACGCTGACAGGTATGAATGTTTAGTTTCTCAACGTGTTTTGAGTGTGCAGATCACACAAGCTGAGCAAAATCAGAGGCACAATTTGTTCCATACCAAGGGAGTTGTGAAGGAACGTTCTGTGCGCGTCATCATAGACGGAGGGAGCTGCAACAACTTGGCTAGCATGGAGATGGTGGAGAAGCTTTCTCTCACCACAAGACCACATCCACATCCTTACTACATCCAATGGTTCAACAACAGCGGCAAGGTTAAGGTAACACGTACTGTTCGTGTGCATTTTAGTATCTCTACATATGCTGATTATGTTGATTGTGATGTGGTACCTATGCAAGCATGTTCCTTATTACTTGGTAGACCATGGCAATTTGATAAAAATTCTGTACACCATGGTAGAAACAATCACTATACTCTTGTTCGTACGATAAAAATATTACTTCGCTTCCTATGACTCCTGATTCCATTTTGAAAGATGATATTAATAGAGCTAATAAAGCAAAACAGGAGACGAATAAGAGTGAAAATCAGATTGTGGCAAAAGAATTTGAGCAACAAATGAAGCCTAATAATAAACCATCTAGTGTTGCTTCTGAAATTAAATTGAAAAGTGCATGTTTATTTGCCACCAAATCTGATATTGATGAGCTAGATTTCAGCAAATCTGTTTGCTATGCTTTTGTGTGCAAAGAGGCATTATTTTCATTCGAGGACGTGCCTTCCTCTTTGCCTCCTGCTGTCACTAACATTTTGCAGGAGTTCGCTGATGTCTTTCCACAAGACGTGCCACCGGGATTACCGCCTATTCGAGGGATTGAGCATCAGATTGACTTAATTCCCGGTGCTTCACTGCCAAACCGTGCACCATACCGTACCAATCCAGAGGAGACGAAGGAGATTATGCG
>NW_021292950.1:0-10871 GCF_002162155.2 Triticum dicoccoides
AAGAGCATTTTGGAACAATGGATGAGATTTTTAGGGTTTTTGCCCTTCTTTTATTTAAGTTTTTGAGGCTTCCAAAATTCCTCAGTTCAAATTTCAGAATTTAAACATGATGCACACACCAGGCAGCACCAGAAGCTAGGGATGTGACACTGGTTCCCTCGTCCAAGTTGCCTTTGTTTTCCCGCCCTCCCACCCTTTTCCTTCCTGGAGCCTGAGTCTGCTTCGAGCATCAATTTCATTCGTGTGGAGCCTCTTCAATCTTTCGTTAATTATTTCAACCAGTGAATTCTCGTCTCGTTCGTCATTCTTCATCCCTTTCTTTTTCCGGTGCACTCAATTCAAGTTTTTCGGGTTGATCATATTCTTTTACTTGGTTAAAGTGTTCTCCTTGCTCATTTGCCTCTTGCCTTCAATCATTTCGGAGTTCGGAAGACATCTCAGGAGATTCGTCTGTGTTCCAATTAATTCGTGGTTGTCACCTCATTCAAATATTTCAATTGTTCCGGTGCTTCATCTATCTGTTCAACATCCCTTTTCAACAGTGTTTCTTTTCAGTGGGCCATAACCCATAGGTCTTTTCCCAGGATCTTACCTGACTCTTCTAATTCTTCTGTAGTTATTCTATTCTTTTCAAGTGTGATGTAAGAATGGATCCCATCAGTGACATGCTTTCTCCAAGATCTCTTTCAAATTATTTTTATTGTTGGCTCAACCCCTTCGCTTTTCATTCTCCCGGAGTACCTCAGTAATTTTGGTGGTGTTTCTCGTCGTCATTTGAAGACCAAAGAAGAGTTTTTCCTCTCAATCTTGCCCGTTCTCCCAAAGATTCGTGGTTCTAGTTCGTGTTACCCTCTCGAATTATTCCTTTTGTCGGAAATTCCTTTTTCTCAACCATCCGGAGTATTTCAGGAGTCGATTTCTATTTCTTTTCACCGGAGGCCATCATTCCAGTTATCGCTTTCTATTTATCCTAGTGCTTCATTCAAGTGCTCTTTAATTAGATCGAGTTCTTCCCGTTCTCTTGTATCTAAATCCCCTCTAGCATATTTGTTCTGCTAATTCTTCCTGGTGATTCTTTCTCTTTCATCAGTCATTTTCGAATTCTTACGGTGGTTCGTTCAAGATTATTTTTCCTTGATTATCATTGTAATCCATTCGTTCTTTCCAATTCTACCGGTGGTTCATGAAGACTTTCTCGAGTTTTGTGGCATATTCCCCTTAATCATTTGCAATAAGAATATGTGGTATGCAAAACCATTTCTTGTCATCAATTTAATTTGATCAAGGATAAGCATACAATAAATCTTATTCTTATTTCCTCCAAGTGAGTAATCCCTTCCTTCGGAGTTTGTTCTTGATGAATAAATTCTAGTTCCAAGTGTTTTCATCTTTTCTTTTCCGGAGTTCAAATTTCCTCGGCCATTTCATCGGAACCTCCATCTAAAACATCACAAGGCCTTAATCTTATTCTTTCCATCCTTGAATTCTATCTCATCATCCTTTTGTACCGGAGTTCTTCACGGTGGATCGTCATGATTTAATTCATTCCCCAAGTGTTCATCAAGATTCTTGTAGGCGAAGCTCAAGTATTCTTCTTCTTGCTTCGCGAGGTGCATTTAATTCTCTGTAACTTTTAAAGTGGAGTTTTGCATTCCTTCATTCTTCTCAGCTATCCAATCATTTCCGTTTGTGGCCGGTTATCACCCTATGATCTTGAGATGTTACCTATAAGACCACAACAATCTTATTCTTTTGTTGTTGATTTTCTCAACAAATCCAGTCAAACCTTCCTTCTAAAGATGCTTTCAATTTCATTCGTGGCACAAGTTGTCAATTTCTTCTCCATTCTTTTCATTCAATTCTTTCCGGGGGTTTTGTGCCATGTCTTCACCAAGTATCATTCCATCCTCTCAAGCTCGTGTTCTATTCCTCCATGTTTCAGCGGGAGTGCTGCGTAAATTCTTCCATTCTTATTCCTTTCATATCTTGTTCTAACCGGAGTGCTTTCAGAGTCTATCTTGTTTCCATGAGCTTTTGATTCTCGTCATATTTGCCTTTTCTCTTTCTACCTGAGTGGTCTCGACTTTGTTCATTCTCACTCTTGCGTTCTTGTTTCACCTCATCCCTTTTCCCTTCCGTCTCGGTCCTAAGATCTCGGGACGAGATCTCTTGTTAGTGGAGGAGTGTTGTAACGCCCCGGATTCGATGCGCCAGGTGTCCGCCAGTTATTCGTTGTTGTTGCCATGTCATTTGCTTGCATGTTGCATGTTTCCATGTCATCATGTACATCTCATTTTGCATACGTGTTCGTCTCATGCATCCGAGCTTTTCCCCGTTGTCCGTTTTGCAATCCGGCACTCCTATGTCCTCCGGCGTTCCTCTTTTGTCTCCTGTTGTGAGCGGGTGTCAAACGTTCTCGGAATGGCCCGAGGTTTGCCAAGTGGACTTGGTATAGCACCGGTAGACCGTCTGTCAAGTTTCGTGCCATTTGGAGGTTGTTTGATACTCCAACGGTTAACCGTGTAGCCTGATACCCCTCTCTCTTTGCAGCCCAGCCCCTCTTCACCACAGCCATTAAACCCATCCAAACCTCCTCCATGCTCTCCGCCGTTCGATCACGATCGTGTGGGCAAAAACCACACCCCATTTGGACTCTCCTAACTCCCAGAATCTATAAATTAGCCCCTCCCCCCGAAATTCGCGGATGAATCCTCCCGAAACCCTAGCCAAACCCCTCCCCGCCGCCGCTGGACACATCCGGACCGGGCCGTACATGTCCGCCCGCGCCCGCAGCCAATCGTGCCTCGCCACCTGTCCGCCGCCGTCGTCCCCGCGGCGTGGCCCGCTGAGCCCATCGCGGGCCCGCGCGAGCCCGACCGCGCCCACCGCCGCCGCCCGCAGCCCGAGCCGGCCCCGCGCCGCCCGGCCGTGCTCCGCCGCATCCCGCGCCGGCGCGTGCCGCGCCGCCGCCCGTCGACGCTGGCCGCCGCCCGGCCGCGCCCCTCCCTCCGCCGCCGGGGCCTCGCCTCCGCCGCCCGCGGTACCCAGCGCCGCTGCCCGCCTCTCCTCCGCCCGCGGCCGCCTCTCCCCGCCGCTGCTCGCCGGTCGCCGCCGCCTAGTCCGCCACCCCGCTCGGCGCCTCGTCGCTGCCCGGCCTCCTCCGGCTAGATCCGGGCCGGAGCCGCCCGGATCCGGTCGCCCTCGTCCGCCCCGGCATCGTCTTCCTCCTCTCCGACCCTTTTTCCGGCGAGGGTTCGGCTAACTCCGACGTGCCTCGGGAACCGCGCCCCAGATCTAGATCCATTCCACGAGGTTGACCCCCGAAATTTCCTTCAGTCCTTTAATATTTGCATATTCTGGTGTCCTGTTCATCATGCCATAACTCCATGCATACTGCTCCGTTTTCTGCCTGTAATATGTCAAAATGTTCGTTGTGAGATGATCTTCATTTCATTCCATTTTGTCATGTTCATTTGAGTGCATCGGGATGCCTGAATCATCGTTGCAAGAGTGCTATATGATGTTAATCTGCTGGAACTATTATAACTTGATGATTTGTCAATTTTGTTGCATTTGATGTGTGCATCCTATGAGCATGAGCTCTACATGTGTTTTGTACTACATCATGCCATCTTTACAGACGTGCAATCCATGTATTTTTGTGAGTCTTGTAGTGAGTGCATCGAGCTTGTTAAGTAGGGTACTTGATGTTGCTATTTTGCTAGGCTGAATCTGCTATATTATGATGCTATGTAAACCTGCTGCTACAGGTCATTCTATGCATAATCTAGAGATGCTCACTAAGGATGTTTTGTTATAAATGTCATGCTCTATCCATCCATGCCCCTGGTTGCATTTATAGCTTGCTGTAGATTGTTGTAATCTTGCTCCAAAGTTGCTAAATAATGTTGTTGTCAGCCTGTTAACATTAAGTTCAGTTTTGCCATGTGTTTTGCTAGTGATCCATGCCCCCTATGAACTTGCTCTTTCCATGCTTAGCTTCATAAACATGTTTTCTTACTGTTGGTTGCCTTGTGATTCCATGTATTTCTCTGTGGTGAGTGGTACAAGCTCACCAACATGCCTACTTATCGTTGCTCCTGCCATGTATGAATCTGTCATATCATTTGCCATGTTTACATGGGTACCATCATATCTTCTGATGCTTTTTGGCTCATGGTCAGTAAGGGACTTTTGTTCTATGATTTTAGTAGATTCATTCCATGCCTTTATTTGCCATGATAAGTTCCTGCAGCATGTTGTTTGATAGCTCTAAACATTGCAACCTGATGTTATTTTCTGCAAAGTCTGAAACTGTTATTATTTGCAATCTTGCCATGTCTTTTTGAGCATGTTCTAGTGATTTCTGGAGATAGCTCAGTGTTCATGTTTTGTTATGCTTTAACTGTACATCATGTCCATGCCTTTTGTTTTCATATTGTGGTGCTTTAGCATGTTGTTTTGATGCTTGCAAGATGCCTAGTTGCTGTTTTGGACAACTTGTCCTTTAAATTTGTATGGAGTGTGTGTTGAACTGTTGCTCCGTTTTGAGTGTGCTCTATATGAAACTTGCTTGATTTTGCATGTAGTTTCATCTTATCATGTTGCATCCTTGTTTTGAGATATTTTTCTTGATATTTGAATGCCTTTTGCATCAATGCCATGTTTAACTTGTTTTGCTCATATCTTCTAGGTCGTAGCTCCGAATTAAACAAACTTTATATGTAACTTGACTAGAATTTCATGTAGATCGTCTTGGTGCATATTAACTTGCTGTTTAACAACTTGAATATAAGGTTTATTTAGATCTGGACCAATTTCAAAATTTGCATATGAGGACTTACCGGAATTGTTATATGTTGTTCCCGGCCTCATTAAACTTGCCTTGATGTGTTGCTCTTGTTTGCATCATATCTTGCCATGAGTAGCTTCATGTAGCCTTGTCATGCATCATGCTTGTTGTGCATCATGTCATGTTCATGTGTGGTGTCTTTACCATGTTGTGTGCTTCTTCTCGATAGTTCCCGTTTCGTTGCGATCGTGAGGATTCGTTCGTCTATGCTTGGTTCGGCTTCATCTGTTTGTCTTCTTCATGGACTCATTCTGCTTCCTAGCGGGATTTCAGGCAAGATGACCGTTACCTTGGATCTCACTACTATCATTGCTATGCTAGTTGCTTCGTTCTATCGCTATGCTGCGCTACCTATTACTTGCTCTTCAAGCCTCGCAATTGCCATGTCAGCCTCTAACCTTTGTCACCTCCTAGCAAACCATTGCTTGGCTATGTTACCGCTTTTGCTCAGCCCCTCTTATAGCGTAGCTAGTTGCAGGTGAAGTTGAAGATTGCTCCATGGTGGACAGGATTATGTTGGGATATCACAATATCTCTTATATTATTAATGCATCTATATACTTGGTAAAGGGTGGAAGGCTCGGTCTTATGCATGGTGTTTTGTTCCACTCTTGCCGCCCTAGATTCCGTCATACCGGTGTTATGTTCCCGGATTTTGCGTTCCTTACGTGGTTGGGTGATTTATGGGACCCCCTTGACAGTTCGCTTTGAATAAAACTCCTCCAGCAAGGCCCAACCTTGGTTTTACCATTTGCCTCACCACCACCTATACCTTTCCCTTGGGTTGGCCAACCCGAGGGTCATCTTTATTTTAGCCCCCCCGGGCCAATGCTTGTCTAAGTGTTGGTCCAAACCGAGCGATGTCCGGCGCCCCCTGGGCAATCAGGGTCTATGCCAACCCAACGTCTGGCTCATTCAGTGTGCCCTGAGAACGAGATATGTGCAGCTCCTATCGGGATTTGTCGGCACAGCGGGAGGCTTTGCTGGTCTTGTCTTACCATTGTCGAAATGTCTTGTAACCGGGATTCCGAGTCTGATCGGGTCTTCCTGGGAGAAGGAATATCCTTCGTTGATCGCGCGAGCTTATCATGGGCTAAGTTGGGACACCCCTGCAGGGTATAAACTTTCAAAAGTCGTGCCCGCGATTATGGGCGGATGGGAATTTGTTAATGTCCAGTTGTAGATAACTTGACACTAGATCCGAATTAAAACGCATCAACCACGTGTGTAGCCGTGATGGTCTCTTTTCGGCAGAGTCCGGGAAGTGAACACGGTTTTGGGTTATGTTTGATGTAAGTAGGTGTTCAGGATCACTTCTTGATCATTGCTAGCTTCACGACCGTTCTATTTGCTCTCTTCTCGCTCTTATTTGTGTATGTTAGCCACCATATATACTTAGTCGCTGCTGCAACCTCACCACCTTACCCCATCCTTTCCCATTAAGATTTTCTAGTCTTGATACCCATGGTAATGGGATTGCTGAGTCCTCGTGGCTCACAGATTACTACAACAACAGTTGCAGGTACAGGTTATGCGATGATCATGACGCGAGAGCGATGTTTGCTTGTATTGGAGTTCTTCTTCTGCTTCTTCTTTGATCAGGGGATAGGTTCCAGGTCGGCAGCCTGGGCTAGCAGGGTGGATGTCGTTTGAGTTTATGTTCGTGTTCCATCCGTAGTCGGATGTTGCTCTTTTATAAAATGATGTTGTATTCATGTGGCATTGTATGCCTTTTGTATGTATCCCCATCTATTATGTAATGTTGATATAATGACATCCACCTTGCAAAAGCGTTTCAATATGCGGTTCTATACTTGGTGGGACCTTCGAGTCTCTTTAGGATAGTATCGCATATTGGGCGTGACACGCACCTGAGCGCGTCCGCAGTTGTTTAGGGCATCTACAATGTTGAACGCTTATCCATGCGCATATGGTGAGGGAAAAAATATCCCACGAAGCTGGCACTCTCTCCTACAACGGCTGGCACTAACAGCGGATAACACTACATATTAGAAATAAAGCTCTACTTGTCTCGTACGTAAAAAAGTTCCCAAGCCCTCGGTGCCTTTGTTTGCGTCGATTCCACACAAGACGCTGGTAGTTGACAGCATAACTGTCGATCTGCCGAGATTAAATTAGCGCCCCCTCTCGGCGTCTCACATTCGAGATGCCCTTAGGGGCACGGATTTGCCCAGTCGGCTGTAGATGCCCTTATAAGGAGACTAAAACAAAATTCTGCCTCGCTTGCACATAGGCCAAACCTAGCATATGGCCTTTTATGAACTCATTTACCATCTCTATACCTTAAAACTCTACCCCATGAAAACTCCTTTGATTTTGGATTTTGACTATTGGTTCCATACTAGCATGCCCTCCAAATAGGAAGGGATGGGATGATGTGAGCATACAACATGTAAGTGAGTTTGCTCTGAGTAATATATGTCAATAGGAGCCTTTCATACTGCTTATGAGCTTAAAAAATTAAGTATATTACCAATACTTTAAAGCTAGGATGCAATAAAATATGTCAAGTCCTCTGTGATGCAATGGATAAGCTTCTTCGAGAAAGAAGCAACATGGAAATGAGACGATTATGCTAGATGTGTCCTTTTTGCATTTTATCTAACCTGTTGGAATCTTGGGACTAGATTATGGTGATGGGTGTGAGTTGTCACATTCCCCAGTTTTGTAAATGGTAACTAGGAGTTGTAATGTGAATCGTGGTCACTTTCATAACATCGTTTGTTTAAACTTGAAATTCAGGATAATTCAACGTTTAAAGTACAAATACACAGTAGTGTATAAAAGCCTACTGCTGGCATAGCAAAAATAGTCTTGCTGGTGTGGGTGTCCAACTCCACCAATATGGCGCTAGTGATAAAAATTAGTGGTGGCATTGGATGCCAACGTCGCCATGCAGTAATTGTGTGCTAATGGTGTGCCACTTGTCCAATGCCACAAGGATTATATATCACCAGTGACATGCTATGTTGGCACCACATCACCAATTTGATTTTGCGCATATAAAAAATAGCTAAGCATATAACATCTTAACAACTAAGCTTGGTACGTTGGGAAATAATTGAAGAACTAAGCATATAATAGAAGAAGTAAGAAATGTACTCCATCAACTAACATAGAAGTTTAACAAAGATAGCTAGTTGATCAGTTTAGCAATTAAAGAACTAAGGTAGCTAGCTAGGTAGTTGATCACTCTTGAAGGATTGCCTTGATCTGTCGAAGCTTCTACCTATTGGCTTGTCCCTACTTGTGAAAATGAGCCTTCGTATTTTTGAGCTCCTTCCTCTCGGCTCTGAGTTTTTCCTCTCCTTCTTTAGTTGATCCCTCTCCCTCATCAACTCACGCCTCTCATCGATGAGTTTAGCCTTCTCGTCAATCAACTGATCCTCTCATGGTTCACCTAATCCACCACCTCCTTCGGGGCCTTGATGGTGCTTTCATTAGCCTCCAAAAGCTGCCGGTTGGGCATGTCCACATCATAGACCTTTTCTTCAACTTGCCTAGACCCTTGGGTCGGAATCCATACATATCCATACAAAGAAATGTTTGCAATAACAATATACATGATTTTGCAATCATATGCATGAGTTTGTTGAATAAGAAGAAGGTTCTTCTCATGAGTTCTTACTCGGTTGTTGCTTGCATCGGCGGCGGCGGCATACATAGCGACGTCTCCGCTAGATTTTTCGGCTTCGTCTTAGGAGCTGATCGGCGCAAACTATAATAGGTAAACACGCAAATCAGATTATAACTACAAACTATTAACAAGTCAACAAGGACTGAATTGTAACCCTAAAACATGACCTATTTACGATCTTGAGCATATCATTATTCATACCAACTTTTCTACGTGTATGGATAGACTTAGGAAAACAAGACATCAACAACCATGGCACTGTGCGTGCTTGGCCACTGAGACATATAGTTGTCTCTCAAATAATGAAGGCATGCCTAGGAGGAACTAGAGTATAAATGCAACTAATAACATACATATTCAAGTTAAAGAGAACTTGACTTTATACTTCATATTATCCCTCTCGACACATCACCATCCCACAATGCTTAATTTATACTAAAGCATCACTCAAACCTAATCCTAATTGGTCGTGACTCGATGGACACATACCAAGAATAGCGGAGGCCGGAGGGAGATGCTCGCCTAGGAGATACGTCGAGGTACATCGTCGCCTACATGCGTCTTCGTCGCCAAAACCCTAGCCTTGGGTATCAAAGCGAGGTGACCTCCGTGAGTAGGGAAAAACCAATCGATTGGATCTACGCGATAGGGCAGCGAGAGTGCGAGTTGTAGATGTTTACTTTAGCACCAGATCCCACAGGAAATGGCTGGTAGGCCGGTGATGAGCGCAGGAAGAAGGGGATCGAGAGAGGCGGAGAGCATGCAGAGAGAAAAGAGGAAGAAGGGGATCGGGCGAGGGGGCCGTGGCCACCTGGTTTTGATCCAGTGCGTCACACGCAGTCCTAGGCTAGGCCCGAGAAGACCAAATAAAGCCCACCAGATCTTGTTTTCTTTATCAACAAAATAAATAAAAATTTAAAACAATTAAAAGGCTTAAAACATTCTTACTTTAATAAAGGCAATTACAATATTTATTAACTAATATAATAGAAAAATGTTAAACATTTACAAATAATAAAAGAGGTAAAACAATTAAAAGACCCACAATATAATATGAAAATATTCATCATTTACAAAATAGTATTCTTACTTTAATAAAAGCAATTACAATCTCAATAATACTCCCTCCGGTCCTTTTTATTTTCCATATAAGATTTGTCTAAAGTCAAACTTCGTAAAATCGAACCAATTTTATAGAAAAAATATAAACATTGACAATACAAAATCAGTGTCATTAGATGCATGATGAATTTAATTTCATATTGTATAACTTTAGTATTATCAATGTTGTTATTTTTAATATAAATCTGTTAAAACTTTGTGAAATTTGACTTCAGACAAATCTTATATGCGTAGTAAAAATGACCGGAGGGAGTATAATATAAGAATGTTCATCATTTACAAATAATAATAAGGAAAACATTAAATTACTCAAACTATCATAAAAAATTACCATTTAGAAAATAATATTCTTACTTTAATAAAAATTCTACAATATTTTTTTACTAATATAATTTAAAAAAAATTCACCATTTATTAAAAATTTAAAGGTAAAATACCTAAAAATATAAAAATGTTCACTGCTTACAAAATAATATTCTTACTTTAATAATATCAAGTACAAGATATTTTATTAAAACAATTATTAAAAACTTAAAACAGATGATAATTAATTAAGAATAAATAATTACAAATAAAAACGATTCCAAATATTATTCTTACTTTAATAAAAAGGCAAAATATATTTCTGGCGTGCCGGGAATCAGCGTGCCACCACTAGCATGATTACCTACGGGCATGCATATACATCGAACGCCACCACTAACATGTGTCTAGCGTATTCAACTGGTCACACAAACTTGTGGCGTTGACAGAAAAAACAAACGCCACCACTTACGTTGTAAATGTGGCATATCAAATATGCCAATGCAACCACCACTATTTGAAAAAAAATAGTGGTGATGTTAATTGGAACTGGCGCACCATCAATAGAAGTTGTGTAAAGTATTTCTCTACTAGTGACATACACTCTTGTTCAATGTACCTTAAATGCCCTTCAAAAGTTCCGAGTGTCCATAGAGTCTTCACCAATATGTGTGTTGACTCTCTCTATAGTCTTAAGAAATTCGAATGGTTTAAAGCTTTGAAAATTTTATAACAACTTCAAGTTTAAATAAAATGTAGATATCAAATCAACTCCAAAGACGCTATCGACCACGTCGAGACCAGATCGACCTAGCCACGGATTTCTAATTCCTGGAAGCAATCAGAGAACAAGCAGAACTATGCTATGCAATATGATTACTGCGAATATAGATGAAGTATAGATGAAAGCTAGGGTTCAGTAAGCGGTTTTTGGCA
>NW_021292951.1:0-1873 GCF_002162155.2 Triticum dicoccoides
GGCCATGCACAATCCGTATAAGAGGGCCTCATACTCTGCCTCATTGTTGGAGGAATCAAAGTGAATCTGGAGCACATATCTGAGCTTATCTCCTCTGGGGGAAACCAGGACAACCCCAGCACCGGAACCATTCAACATCTTAGAGCCATCAAAAAACATGGTCCAATGCTCCGAGTGAACTTCAGTCGGCTGCTGCTGTTCAATCCACTCGGCGAGGAAATCTGCTATTGCCTGGGACTTAATGGCTTTCTTTGCCTCAAACCTGATATCAAGGGGAAGAAGTTCAATCGCCCATTTCGCCACTCGACCAGTTGCATCTCTGTTGTGCAAAATCTCTGATAGTGGAGCGTCGCTGACGACTGTGATGGAATGATCAGAGAAATAATGAGCAACCTTCTTTGTGGTCATGTATATTCCATACACAAGCTTATGATAATGAGGATATCTCTGCTTGGATGGAGTCAAGACTTCAGACAAATAATACACTGGGCGCTGAACTTTGAAAGCTTTTCCTTCCTCTTCCCGCTCGACCGTAAGCACTGTACTGACGACTTGTCCTGTGGCTGCGATATAAAGCAACAGAGGCTCTTTGCTGATTGGAGCAGCAAGCACCGGCTGGGTGGAGAGCAGAGCTTTTAGCTCGGCAAACGCTGCATCAGCTTCTGGAGTCCACTCGAACTTGTCTGCCTTCTTCATCAGTCGGTAAAGAGGCAATGCCTTTTCACCGAGTCATGAGATGAATCGACTTAATGTGGCCAAGCATCCAGTAAGCTTCTGGACATCGTACACTCGCACAGGGCGTTTCATTCGGAGAATAGTGCCGATCTTTTCTGGATTAGCGTCGATCCCTCGCTCGGAAACGAGAAAACCGAGTAACTTGCCACCAGGAACTCCGAATGTGCACTTTGATGGATTGAGCTTGATATCATACCTTCTGAGGTTGGCAAATGTTTTGGCGAGGTCAGTGAGCAGGTCAGAACCTTTTCGTGACTTGACGATGATATCATCCATATACGCTTCCACATTCCGACTGATTTGAGTGAGTAGACACTTCTGAATCATTCGCATAAATGTGGCTCCGGCATTCTTGAGGCCGAATGGCATGGTGATATAGCAGAAGCACCCGAATGGAGTGATGAAAGCTGTTTTTACCTCGTTGGGTCCGTACAGACGGATCTGGTGGTACCCGGAGTAGGCGTCTAGAAAAGACAATCTCTCGCATCCCGCGGTCGAGTCAACAATTTGATCTATGCGAGGGAGAGGAAAATGATCTTTCGGGCAGGCCCGGTTGATGTGCTTGAAATCAATGCACATTCGGAGCGATTTGTCCTTCTTAGGAACCATGACGACATTAGCGAGCCACTCGGAGTGGTATATCTCTCGGATAAATCCTGCCGCCAACAGTCGAGCCACTTCCTCACCAATGGCTTTCTCTTCTGGACGGCGGACCGCCGGAGATGCTCTTTGACTGGTTTTGCTGATGAGTCGACTCTTAGGCGATGCTCAGCCAGTCCCCTGGGAACACCTGGCATGTCAGCGGGCTTCCATGCAAAAATGTCCCAGTTCTCACGGAGGAACTGGATGAGCGCTTCTTCCTATTTCGGGTCGAGTGTTGTGGAGATGTGGGTCGGAGCTGCATCGGGGTCGGTCGGGTGAATGTGAACAGGCTTCGTCTCACCGGACGACTGAAATGCAGATTCTGTGGCGGGTTTCTTGGATCGCAGCAAATCACTCGGATCTGCGTTTTGCTTGTATTCTTCGAACTCGACCGCTGTCACCTGGGAATCAGCAATCTTTGAGCCCTTCTGAAAGCACTCTTCTGCCTTTTTCCGATCACCGGTGACAGTGATCACTCCTTTGGGGCCGGGCATCT
>NW_021292952.1:0-1222 GCF_002162155.2 Triticum dicoccoides
GAGCTCCATCCACGCCCGAACCACCGTCCGCCGGAGTTGAGACCGCCGTCGACGTGCTGCTCACCGGCGACCAACACCACCACCCACCGTTGCGGAAGGACACGGTGAGCACATTGGTAACCTCTGATCCCCATGCCTCGCCGTGGATCGCCGCCGGCGACCACAGCAGCTCTCGGGCGCCGACGAGCCTCGTCCCTCCCATTTGAAAATTTAAACATGACAAGTGGGACCCGCTGTCAGCCTCTCTGTCCTTTCTAAACGAAGCGTTATCTGAAAACGCCTTCTGCCAAATACGTTTTCTCTTCGGGCTGGCGTAATCGCTACCGAAGCGTTTTCTGCTTTTATAAACTAGCCCCTGGAAATCTTCTATTTCATTACAGATAAGTCCCTGGACAAAAACCCTTATAACTTTTAATCAAAAAAGTATTTTTGATTGATTCTTTTTCTGTTCTCTTTAAAATTTTGTCTAGTTTTTTATCAGATTTATTTGAAAAATATTTGGTTTACCTTCTGTGCTCTCCTTGGTATTTACGTTAGCGCATATATCTTCTTTAAACGTAGATACCGAAGGAGGTGACGGAGCCGCGAACTTCACCGAGCTAGGCTCCGACTACTCTGAACCAGGCAAGCATGTTTGAACTTTTGATATGATGAGTGTCTTGGCATGTTTTGCATTTAGTTAGTTTCATGGCATGCCGGTGAGTATACCGATGAACGTTATTTTATGTGATAATGAGGTAAGTGAGTTCGATGATCCATGCGTGGATGAATGTGAATATGAATGGCCATGTGTTGGCATGAGGATGGGTACGACGGCAGTGTTGTAGCATGCCAGTCTTACGCCAGACTATGTGACTTCAGTGTCAAACCATATCGGTCCAGTACCTATCATTTCCTTCCTTGTACTACCACATGTTTTCCGCAAGGAATATGGTTTAGTAAGTTCCAAACCGCTTTCATGGTACACACCAAAGAGGAGAGGCCGTGATGATGGTTCCATGGCCCTGGATTAAAGCCAGTCATCCGGTCAGGGGGCATGGGTGTTTCCGGTTGGGACCGAGAGGGGGGCACCCCTTAGAGCGCGCGTATATAAATTTGATCCCATGCTATTCGAGATTGTGATCTCCCCGTCTCAAAAGTTTTTCTTGGACGATGACTAGGGTGATTCCTAGCATCGAGAGGTAGGATGGGTGTGTACCGGTTAGCTGTGTTTTCTTCTGAA
>NW_021292953.1:0-511 GCF_002162155.2 Triticum dicoccoides
GGACCAAAGGCCTCTGTGCTGCCCGCCTCAGGGCCAAAGTTTAGTCCCACCTCGCTAGTCGAGAGGGGCGCGCAGTGGTTTATAAGCCCCACTGCCGCACCCCTCTCGAGCTTCTCTCCTCCGCAGGCTTTCGGGCCTACTTGCTATTGCTTTGCCTGATGGGCCTTCTGGGCCTACTGCGGGCCTGAATCCTGGCCCATAGTAGGGTTTCTAGTCGTATTCAGGCCGTGGGGGCCCAGTAGGAGGCATTTTTTTTTGTTTTTTTGTTTTCTTTACTTATTGTTGCTATATTTATTTTTTTCCAGTTTTTTTCTTTTGTTTCTGCATTATTTATTTTCTTTTGTTTTTTGCTTTATTTTTTAATTGTTTTTGCTTTTAGTTTTAGGAAAATTATAAACTTTCTGTTAGTGCCATTAGTTTTCAAATTTGAAAACACTTTTTTTGTTTTTTTGTTTTCTTTCTTGCTTCATTTATTTTATTTTGTTTCTACTTACAACAAAATACTTATTGT
>NW_021292954.1:0-1893 GCF_002162155.2 Triticum dicoccoides
TCCTGAAATCATCACTTGTAACTTCGTTCTTGATCCCCTTGCGCATGCCATCAACTCCATGTGTGTTCTTGCTCCAATGTTCATCCTTCTCCAAGCTAGGCCCTTCATTTGTAAGCGAAACAAATGTATCCAATTTAGGCAGCATCATAATCTCATGAACATTAGAATCATTACCAAGAAACGGAAGTACCTGGTAATTTAATTGGCGTGCGCGAGCTCTAGTAATTGGTCCAGTATATGTAACAGGAGGGGCTGTGGGTGTAACAATGGTATTGATGTCCTCATCATCCTCCCCTTCTTGAAATGAAGTCGTCCTCGATGGAAGCGCATCTTTCTCACCCAAATAAGGCTTCAAATCTGCAATGTTAAAAGTGGGACTAACCCCAAAATCTACAGGTAGCTCAAGTTTATATGCATTATCATTTATTTTCTCTAACACCTTAAAAGGACCATCAGCACGTGGCATTAGCTTTGATTTGCGCAGATTAGGAAATCTATCTTTACGCAAATGTAACCAAACAAGATCTCCAGGCGCAAACACAACATGTTTTCTACCCTTATCTCCAGCAAGTTTATATTTAGCATTCATACGCTCAATGTTTTCCTTAGTTAACTCATGCATTTTTAAAATCAATTCAGAACGTTCTTTAGCATCAAAATGATAGAGGCAAAGGTGTCCCGTCTTTCGATGAGATGATGGATATCGCTTTGGTGGCAGTCGACTTTGACGATCCGACTACGAACGTGCGAGGACGTCGCGCCTTAGCAATCGCTAAACCAACTCCGAGAGGTTATTGACCACGCCGGAGCACGATCAACCTGACCACGAGGGTCTGTTTCCTGCGAGCAGACGAAGAACAAGCAAGAAACTGAGATTGCAATCTGGATATTGCGAATATAAGATGAAAGCTTTATTGATCAAGGTGGGGTTCTGTGACGCCTTTGTCTGGTCGTTGAACACAAATGAAGTACGCGAAGTTGCAGCTATGGCGAACTTTTAATCTAAACAAAACCCGAAGTCTAAACGATGCCCTAAGGGCTGTATATATGGAGGAAGAGGGGGGGGGGATTTCGTGGCCCTTGGTGGAGGGGTCCGAAATCAACCCTATCTCTTGTTTCCCCACACATACATACTCTAAAAATAGCCTATACTTATGTATTTCGAAATTACATGGGCCTGGCCCAATAATAAGGTGACGCAGCACCTAAAATAGCCTCGGGACGAAATTTATGAAGTGGCATCTTGTATATTTCGTCCAAGGCTTCATGCACCCATTATGGTGGCTTCAAAGTCCTAAAATCATCACTTGTAACTCCGTTCTTGTTTTTGCTCCAATGTTCATCCTTCTCCAAGCTAGGCCCTTCATTTGTAAGCAAAACAAATGTATCCAATTTAGGCAGCATCATATTCTCATGAACATTAGAATCATTACCAAGAAACAAAAGTACCTGTTAATTTAGTTGGCGTGCACGAGCTCTAGTAATTGGTCCAGTATGTATAGCAGCAGGGGCTGTGGGTGTAACAATTGTATTGATGTCCTCATCATCCTCCCCTTCTTGAAATGAAGTCGTCCTCGACGGAAGTTCATCTTCCTCACCCAAATAAGGCTTCAAATCTGCAATGTTAAAAGTGGGACTAACCCCAAAATCTGCAGGCAGCTCAAGTTTATATGCATTATCATTTATTTTCTCTAACACCTTAAAGGGACCATCAGCACGTGGCATTAACTTTGATTTGCGCAAATCAGGAAATCTATCCTTACGCAAATGTAACCAAACAAGATCTCCAGGTGCAAACACAACATGTTTTCTACCCTTATCTCCAGCAAGTTTATATTTAGCATTCATACGCTCAATGTTTTCCTTAGTTAACTCATGCATTTTTAAAATCAA
>NW_021292955.1:0-1165 GCF_002162155.2 Triticum dicoccoides
CGCCACCCTCACCACCGCGCCACCCAACGCCGCGCCGCCTCACCACCGCGCCACCCAACGCCGCCGCCGCCTCATCACCGCGCCACCCTCACCACCGCGCCACCCTACGCCGCCGCCGCCTTACGCCGCCGCCGGAGCCCCTCGCTCTTCGAGGTACTAGCCCCGCGCCGCGTCACCTTTTCTTTTCTCGGATCGTTTTCTTCAAATCGTTCCGATTCTTTTCTTCTCTAAACCGTTCCGGTTTTCTAGATCAGTTTTTCGTTCGGATTTCTTCTCCGAAACCCTAGATCGGATTCGTTTTCTTTTCCGATTTAGTTGCCTTTTACCGTTCGCCGGACCGTTCGTCCTAACGAACGTGATCACCGGATTCTTCTAGGTTAATGAACGTCCGTTCGTTTAACCGCTCGTCGTTCTCTTTTCTCGTCGGATTTATTCCGCGATTCTTCCGATCGTGATTTCAGATCCGATCTTCTTTCTAGTCTATCTTCTTGCTCGTTTATCGGAATCAGGTGATTCAAATGCCTGGAGTTTCGCCTCGAAACCGCCGTTCCGACTAACCAACTTAAACTAAGTTTTGTTACTGTAAAATTTTGACCTAGTTTCAACTTGCTAGAACCGAGTTGTTTTCTTTCGTCGTTTGACTTTCGATGCTTTATTTGATTCGATTCTTTTGCAACCAGGGTTCTTAAGTTGAACTCTCTGGTTAGATCTTTTATTCGAGATTTCCCTGTGCATTAGATGAGTACTTATTGTATGCTTGTTGTTTGTCTGCGATAGATTACCCGGATTGCGCCGCTTGTTACTTCAAAACCCTAGGACTCGCGGATCATCAGCAAGGCAAGTAACACTTGATCATATCTTTCCTACTACCCAGTTGTATTGCATTAGATCAAACCCTCAAACACTTGCATTGTTAGGATCTAATTAAATTGTGGGATGGGAAGTAGATGAGGTAGTACCTATTACCTGTTACTTATGAAACCTTGGGAGTTACTTCTACGTTTGCTTATTATGCTATGCTATGCTAGTAGACGTGGATTGGGTGAGTGAATATCCATGACAGATGTGAGATTGTTAATTAATGGCTTATCTAAGGTGGCAACCTAAACACACATCTGGGTGGATTGAGGCACCTGATGTCTATCGGGACTTGCCTGTTTTTTTT
>NW_021292956.1:0-1232 GCF_002162155.2 Triticum dicoccoides
AATGGTCTGAATCTCTCTATTTAATCCACCCAGAAAACGTGCAAGCATAGCTTCATTCTCCTCAACAATACCACATCTAATCATGCCAGTTTGTAATTCCTGATAATATTCTTCTACAGAATTTTTTCCTTGTCTTAAACGCTGCAATTTTTGAAGCAATTCACGTTGATAATATGGTGGAACCCAACGCGTACGCATAGCAGTTTTCAAAGCAGCCCAAGTAGTTGGAATAGGATACAATCTACAATGTTCAGACCACCATACACATGCAAAACTAGTGAAAGCACAAACAGCAGCAGCAACTCATCTCTCCTCAGGATATTGTAAACATGTAAATCGTTGTTCAGTTTCTAACTCCCAAGTAAGATATATATCAGGAACATATCTACCCTCAAATGGTGGAATATTCAATTTCAGTTTAGGAATATGGACATCATCGCGTACCTGAGCTGGTGGTGCAGGCCTACCATTACGAATATATACCTGAGGTCGACCTGCTGGTGGTGGTACAGGTGGCTGCACGTAGTGTTGATTTTGATCAACCTCATCCTCATAGTCTCCCACATAATCATCCTCCTCCGCATCAGCAGCAGGAGCCACAGAAGTATCAACAGCAGCACCAACAGTTTGGCTAAACGCAAGAGGAACACGGCTTGCTCGGCGGAGGTCTGCTTCGCGACGTGGAGGTAGTCGTCGTTGTTGTTGTTGTTGGAGAGGTGCGTTAGCTGCAGCGGGTGGTGGTGCTGGAAGACGCGCGAGCAATTCATTAAACTTGTTATCGAGCTTTGTTTCGAACGTCTTCTCAAAGCCAGTGATCTTCTCCATGGCCTCTTCAAAATTGTTCAGCACATCTTGCACCTGTTCAGTCATCATTTGCTGAAACTTATCATGAAGCTCCTTGTTCGATAAATTCTCCCAGTCAATCTCGTCGGCTTGTGATCCTGGCATGGTTAGCAGCAATAGAAACACACAAGAATATGATCCTACAGACTACGAACAAGTGGTGGTGGTGGGTGTCACAAATCCGTCAAGCAAATCTCAAATTCTTACCAGTTCTTACCCAGCAGCAGGCGGTGATCGGCAACCGTTGTAGTCAAAAACTCTCAAAGCTTGGATAGAGCGATTACCAGGGAGAGTCAAACGCACGACGTAGATGTATGTGGAGCTGGGAAGGCTTATAATATGGTAGCAAAAAGGGTCAGCAATAATCAATTTAGAGATGCAAAGTTGAA
>NW_021292957.1:0-958 GCF_002162155.2 Triticum dicoccoides
TTGGGCCCATTGGCCTTGTACGACCTAGATTTAGTTTTAGGCTGCCTTGGGACGTCTTCCCACCTCCTTGGCCGCCACCCCTTGCTCCTATATAAGTAGATCCATCTAGTAGCTTTTCCTTGGGATTTGTTTAGTTAAAAGTTAGCCATTGCAACTTCGTGTACTTCGTTTGTGTCCAACGACCAGACCAAGACCGCTTCCGGATCCCCACCATTATCAATACTTCATATATATTCGCAATATTCAGATTGCTTTATCATATTCTTGCTCGTTCTTCGATTGCTTGCAGGAATAGACCTTCGTGGTCAGGTTGATCGTGCTCCAGCATGGTCAATAACCTCTCGGAGTTGGTTTAGCGATTGCTAAGGCGCAACATCGTGCACGTTTGTAGTCGGATCGTCAAAGTCGTCTCCACCAAATCGATAGTTATCATCTCATCGAAAGATCGGGACACCCTCGCTCCTATCAAACACAGAATCATCACCAAGATTAGAGGTCATATCTAAATGATTAAACATTGGTTCTTTTGCATCAATAGTTAATTCAATGGGTGCACTCAAAATTGTTGGTATTTCAGTTGTTTGATCACATGGCAAAGTCAAATTATCAACGTAGTCCTCTAAAATAGGTGGTGTGATCAAAGTAGTGGGTAGCTCATCAGATGGTGCATTCAAATTGATAAGGCATTCATCATTCTCATGTAGAGATGGAAGATCAGTACCTTTGTCATTACCTCTTATGATCAACTCAGATGATGTAGCCACTCTCGGGGGCGATGTGTCACATGGTGGAGGTGATGTAGTCCTGACAACAACGGATGTGGTTGTCATAGTATGCCTAGTAGTTGAAGGAACAATCATATCAACTCTTGGAATGTGCACCGTGCGCTTGTTCTCCTCGTGGCCAACACGTCGTTTTATTTCCTGTTCAGCTTTGCAAGCAAGATGAAACAAATGGT
>NW_021292958.1:0-783 GCF_002162155.2 Triticum dicoccoides
GTCTTCACCACTCGGCCGCCCCGCGCGTCGCCACTCGGTTGCGCACGTCTTCATTACTCGTCCGCCCCGCGCGTCTCCACTCGGTTGTGTGCGTCTTCACCACTCGGCCGCCCCGCGCATCGCCACTCGGTTTTGCACGTCTTCACCACTCGGCCGCCCCGCGCGTCGCCACTCGGTTGCGCACGTCTTCATTACTCGTCCGCCCCGCGCGTCTCCACTCGGTTGTGTGCGTCTTCACCACTCGGCCGCCCCGCGCGTCGCCACTCGGTTATACACGTCCTCGCCCCTCGGCCGCCCCGCGCGTCACCATCAGTTGGACATGTCTTTACCTCTACACCCCTAGCACGGGAACGGCTAAGTTACTCATATGGTCAAACCTCATATCACACTCTGTAGCAAGCTTACCTCCTTCGAGCATCACTCGGGGGCTACGCGCGGCAGTTGGCCATGTCACCCTCAGGGGTTACGCTCATTTGGTCAACCTGTTGATCACATCAAGATATTCTTCTGACCATACATGCTCGGTTCGCCGAAGATCTATAAGTGAAGCACGTCCACTTGGATAAATACCCCTTTTCATGCAAAAGGGTAAAAATGAAGCGCCATCGCTGAATCGTACAGGCGACCTTACTCATCGTTCGTACAACCACCTCGTTACGCATCCATCCGATTGATTCAATTCCAGACAAAGATATTTGCCATGCCAACTGCATGGAGGTTTACCGAGAGACTTAAACCCTCTGCCAGACTCATCTAGTCCGACAGAGGCTCGGGGACTACACC
>NW_021292959.1:0-993 GCF_002162155.2 Triticum dicoccoides
CGTTGAGTTGTGGACGAAACAATCTGATGCTGCAGCAGAATCCGAGTCAAACTACAAGTCCAAAGGTGTTACATCACCTCCACTTGGGCCCATTGGCCTTGTACGACCTAGATTTAGTTTTAGGCTGCCTTGGGACGTCCTCCCACCTCCTTGGCCGCCACCCCTTGCTCCTATATAAGTAGATCCATCTAGTAGCTTTTCCTTGGGATTTGTTTAGTTAAAAGTTAGCCATTGCAACTTCGTGTACTTCGTTTGTGTCCAACGACCAGACCAAGACCGCTTACGGATCCCCACCATTATCAATACCTCATATATATTTGCAATATTCAGATTGCTTTATCATATTCTTGCTCGTTCTTCGATTGCTTGCAGGAATAGACCTTCGTGGTCAGGCTGACCGTGCTTCCGGCATCGTCAGTAACCTCAGGAGATTGGTTTAGCGATTGCTAAGGCGCAACGTCGTGCATGTTTGTAGTCAGATTGTCAAAGTCGTCTCCACCAAATCGATAGTTATCATCTCATCGAAAGATCGGGAGCCTAGCCTCTATCAAGTGGTATCAGTTTTCAAGTTGCTCGGTGAGAATTTCCAGTTTTCCTAGATTAGATTTATTTTCTTACCTATTGTCCAAGAAAAAGCCACAAAAAAGAGTTAGATCTATTCATCCTTGGTCCAAGCCAGTCTGAGCCTTTGCAATTTTCTTTTCATTGCTTGCATAGTTGAATTATCGGTTGCATCGTCGTGTCGAGTTGCTGGTCTTAGTGTCTAGTTCGTTTAGAGTTTCGAGTTCTGTTCACATTAGTCACGCCACTGCTGCATCATTATCTCTTCCGCTGTCCACCACCCATCCATCAATTTCCACCACGTGCTACCCACCATTCATTGTCATAATAATAGTTGAGATCGTTCACATCTTCACTTGATCCAATCTGCATCTTATCTAGTTTGTTTTGGAAAGAGGGAGAAAAAAAGAGAGAAAAAAAACGAGAAAAAAA
>NW_021292960.1:0-1921 GCF_002162155.2 Triticum dicoccoides
GGTTTCCCTTATATATTAGTCAAGGTTATAGTAATGTAATTGATGAGTTATGCATGCATGTGCAGTTACCACTATATTCTCCTAGAGATTAAGCTTGAGCAGGGACTAGTAACCGTCTTAGACTCAAGACGAAAAGATCCCCAGGACTATGCAGACATGACTCAAATGCTCGAGAAGTAAGTTAAATCGATCATTATCCACTATATCAGCAACTTTATTCATTTCCTGATATATCAAGTAATTGTTTTCTTTGTCTCGCAGGGTTTGGAAAAAATTCTCCAAAAAAGCTTCAGGACTCCTGAAGAAGCTGCAATTTAGACACCCGAAAGTAAGTACTATAGTAGCATGTTTCGTGCATCTCCTATTGATTCAAGCGCTAGTTTCATCAATACCATTTGGCATTCTTGCTTATCAGTTTGATTGACCTCTATTTCTTGTAAAGTGGTTGTGGCAGGAACAAGGGAATGATTTCTGTGGATACTACGTTTGCGAGTCCATCCGCCACACGACCTATGAGCGGGGCTACACTGACGAACAATATGAAGTACGTAAATAACAACATTCACAATTTTATTTTATTACCATCATTTGTGTTGAGTTTCATTCATTCATATATATATGTATTGACCCCCTTCTTCAAATTAGATGTTTCGGAAGCGGGATGAACTCCTAGCACCAGCTCGCATGCGAGCAATTCAAGAGGAATTGGCGGCATTCTTTCTTGACCACATGATCGCTGAAGATGGAGAATACTATATGGACCATGAGTCCGTATGATTATATTTGTAAGAGATAATTGTTGTATATATGTAGCCGGTAGTGTCGGATAGATATACGAGAACTTGTTGTTCAACCAATCTCTCGGAGAAGGAGAGGTGGTCGATATCACTTCTCTCTGTATGCATATATGTTCATGACGATCTTCTGTTTCCTTCATTTGCTTACGAGCTAGCTAGCGTGTCTAGTCCTCTCTATATGTATGTATAGTACGTAGCGTCGACCAAGTACGGACATAAGAGAGGACACTTCTCTCTATTAATTATAGCTAGCTAACACAATATATGAAACACCTAAATTAACCCCCCAAAACACACAACCCCCCTCCCTTTCAAAAAAAAAACAAAAACCACAGCCACAGAAATGCTGACGCGTGGATGCCTATTGATCCCGGTTGGTGCCACCAACCGGGACCAAAGGGTCTCCTGCCTGGGCTCCGCACACAGGCCACGTGGAGGCCCATCAGTCCCGGTTCTGGATTGAACCGGGACTAAAGGGACAGGGCATTAGTACCGACCCTTTAGTTTCGGTTCAGGAATTGGGATAAAAGGCCCTTACGAACTGAGACAACAGGCCTTTTTTCTACCAGTGGCTGGCCCGGCCAAACACATTTGACGATTTGAAATTCATCCGTATCTACCTCAGCCGAAGAGCAATACTAAAGGCCTGTTCGGTTTCTCTCTGCTCCTGAACTGCGTTTGCGAAGCAGAGGAAACTGCAGCTTATTTCCACGGAGCAGCTCAAACCGAGCTCCTGGAGCTCCTCGGAGTGGAGCGGACCGGAGAGATTTCAAACAGGCCTTAAGACACGATCAGAAATGAACCCGGGCAACGGCTCAAGCTGACCCCACACGCACGAACACGCACGTAGGCACGTTAGTTAAAATGAAAAAAGAGGTCTGAGTGACATGGACGAAAGAGTCTCAGATGATTACCATAGGACAACACACACTTTTTTTGTCTTATACATGCAACTTGCACCAGTGTGTGTCTAGCCAGTTCCATCTAACCCTGCTGGTTTGACTACAGCAGTAACACGCACATCACAAAAGAATACGATTGTCCGTCCCTCTTGATCGATATCCTCTGCCGTAAGTATTACCGAAAGAGGCAGCAGGTACATACACTTATCTGAGAATAATATA
>NW_021292961.1:0-1091 GCF_002162155.2 Triticum dicoccoides
ACTTTGTGCCTTCTTGCTGGTTATATGCTTTCCTTGCCATGACTTGCACCGTAGCGAGTGCATCGAGCTCGTTTACATGCCTTCGTGAGTTAAATTTCAGCATGTCTCAGTTTTCACTAAGTCTGAAAACTGATTGTGTTCGAGCGATGTTCGTGAGCTCGTTAGAGTATTTTGTGAACCCTTTTGGCCCCAGGTCACTTTGGGTGTTTTGTTAAGCTTGATGAGTAGCTCCATGCCATGTTCTTACTTGTCATGTTCAGGTTTTCTATCATGTTGTTTTACTGCTCCAAAGAGAGCATCGTGATCTGAAATTTCAGACTAGTGTTAATTTCACTAAGTCTGAGATCTGTTTTGCATTTGCGTTTTAGCCATGCTTGTTTGAACCTCTTAATGGATGAATTTGCCTATGGCTCAGTGCTAGTGTTTTGTCAACCATCTTGTGTACATCACTGCCATATATTTTGTTTTCATGTTTGGTGGTTGTAGCATGCTCATTTCGTTGCATTTAGATGCCTACTTGCTGTAAATCGCAGACCGGTGTCATATCTTAAAACGCTTGCCATTTCCAAACCGTAACTCCGATTCCAATGATCTTTATATCGTTTTCAATCGATTTCATCCCCTCTATCCAGTGGCACACTTGGTTTTTCAAGTTGAGGCCAGGTTCATGCATTTCCTGTCATATCTTGCATTTTGCATCCCGCATAGCATATCGTCATTTCATCATATTGCTTGGTCTTGCCCGTGGTTGATTGTATCCTTGTTGCTTGTTTGTCTTGTTGGGTAGAGCCGGGAGACGAGTTCGCTACCGAGGAGCCCGTTGAGTTTGCTTGTGAGGATCCAGTCAACTCTGACAACTGTGCAGGCAAGATGATCATACCCTCGAAATCACTACTATCTTTGCTATGCTAGTTTGCTCGCTCTTTTGCTTTGCCACTGCTACGATGCCTACCTTTTGCTTGTCAGCCTCCCAATTGCCATGTTGAACCTCTAACCCACC
The DNA here is from genome assembly GCF_002162155.2 of Triticum dicoccoides. Classification (NCBI taxonomy): domain Eukaryota; kingdom Viridiplantae; phylum Streptophyta; class Magnoliopsida; order Poales; family Poaceae; genus Triticum; species Triticum dicoccoides. The sequence goes on from NW_021292961.1 coordinate 1,001, forward strand.
ATTGTCCTAGCAAACCGTTGATTGGCTATGTTACCGCTTTGCTCAGCCCTTCTTATAGCGTTGTTAGTTGCAGGTGAAGATTGGAGCCGTT
>NW_021292962.1:0-1054 GCF_002162155.2 Triticum dicoccoides
GGACATCGATACACAACCATCACCAAACAATGTGCAACAATATGATGCATGCATGAAACATGGCAATATGAGTGTGTTGGGCTAATGCAACTAAAACCAGAAGGGTTTGAACAAATTTGAATCAAGGATTCAAATTTCAAATTCAAATATGGCCTTTTAAAGTGCTTTTCCTTGTTCTGCTTGAAACATCAATTTAACTTGTTTGATCATGCATGAAAATAGTACAGATGGATAGATTGGATTTTTCTGATCATTTTTCATATATAATTTGTCCAATTTGGAGTTACAGAATAAAAGTTATGAATTTTTGAAGTTTAAATAATATTCTGGAATTTCCTGATTTAATTTAAATCCAGAAATATAAATATTGCGCCAGCATGACGTCAGCATGACGTCAGTGGTCAACTGCGGCTGGCTGAGGTCAAACCTGACGTGTGGGGCCCACACGTCAGTGACAGGGGGGTTAAACCGAGTTAAATTAATCCTAATTACTAATTAGTGGCGCTGGGGCCCACTGGTCAGTGTCAGGGGGTTAACTAACAGTGGTTAGCGCTAATCCTAATTAGCTACAGGGCTGGGCCCACCTGTCAGGGACTCAGGGGGGTCCTGCCGTGGTCAAGGTGGGTCAAACCCACCGGCGACGTGACACCGGCGAGGCCCGAGACGGCGGCGCGATGCGGGATCGCGCTACAGGGCACGGGCGAGGCCGTTCTTGGGCTCGTTGGAGAGCCCTTGCTCCCGCGCGTCGAACGGTGGTGGTGGCCGGGCCTGAGGTGGCCGGAGTCGACGGCGGCGAGCTCGGCTGCGGCCGCCGGAGTTCGGTCGTGCACGGAAACGGGGTTGGAGCTCGAAGGCGAGCGAAGCGAGGCGCTAGGGATGCTCTATGGAGCCTTACGAACTCGTTGGACTCGCCGGGGTGACCAAATGGTCACCGGAGCTGCGTCGACGGCGAGCTCGGCGACGGCGGAGGTTCGGCCGTGGTGGGGAGGAGGCTGCGGTGAGGGAACGAGGGGGAGAAGAGGGGTAAACGGTGGCGTAGCTCACCGCGGTTGCA
>NW_021292963.1:0-1340 GCF_002162155.2 Triticum dicoccoides
GCCAGCCTAAGTGTTCCAGAGCAGTAGCAAGCTACCATGGCTCAGTGTAACACTAGGAGACATTTCCCGGTAAGAGAGGCTACTAAGGATAAACAACTAGGTAGTCAGATCCCACACATACCAAGCATTTCAATCATACACACAATATGCCCGATATGTGCAAACACAACAAGGCATCACAACATGACTCTATGACACAAGCACTTTATTTAAGGCTCAGAGAGCCATACATAACATACACAAAGGTACGGGTCACACGACCCAGCATTCAAGTCATACAGTCATACAAACCAGCAGCGGAAGTAACTTGTCTGAGTACAGACAACTAGTAAAATAAAAGAGGCTTGGAAAGCCTAGCTATACTACGTGGTCCTTCACAAGCTCAGGATCACCACCTGGGCCTTAGCCTACTCATTGATGTCAACGTCTACGTAGAACCCATCAGAAGGGATTGCAGCGTCTTCTGTAAAAATGTAAATTATAGCAACATGAGTACAAAGGTACTTAGCAAGACTTACATCAGATCCTACATACATGCATATTATCAAGAAGGGTTGGTGGAGTTATTGCAGCAAGCCAGCTTTGACTCTTGGCTAGGCTAACCTACGAGACTCCAACTTGAAATGGTTTTGCGCACACGAGTCCACTACTCACCACTTCAATACACTACCGAGGATCCACCCCCGTCTTCCTACGGAAGAGCCATCCTCGGCACTCACACTTATCTTGAAGCTTTTAGTAGTTTCCATTTACTTGTCTATGAACTGTATAGGCAACCAAGTAGTCCTTTACCGCGGACGCGGCTATTCGAATAGATCATGATAACCCTGCAGGGGTGTACTTCTTCATACATGTTTCCACCACTTAGCGTCTGCACACGACATGTGCTCGGCAGACTTCAAGCGAAAGCCGACGTGGGTGTAGACCACGACCTACCTAAACACCTAAGTCTCTAGTCCAGGTTTATCGCCTATCCAGGTTCCATCCGCAGGGAGTCCGGCCAAGGTTTCCCATACGGCCCCGAACGATGTGAACAGGGTTCCCGAGATACCTAACGGGTATTCGGTACACCGTGCCACGTACCTACCGCATCACAGCCCACCCCTACGGTCAGCGCTGTCCACGGCCTCCAGTAGGCTACAAACACCAGAAACTACTTGCAACTCCTGGACAGAGAGCTAGGGTGAATAAGAAGTCGAGCGGGGTCATATTTCAGGGCCCAATGCATGGTAGTAGCTGTATCTTAAATCACACATACAGATCTCAGTGCTTAAGGTCGGCTTCAATGAAACAACCCACCATGTACTCCTACATGGCCTCTCATCGATACCTTTACCAAA
>NW_021292964.1:0-697 GCF_002162155.2 Triticum dicoccoides
TCTCAAAACTCTTCTTAGCTCAAACTGACAGGATGGGCACGAAATTTTTTTTGACCAATTTTTTTTTGACTGTCCGGACCCAAAAACTGGAAACGGGTCAAAAAAAACTTCCTATAATGGCACCTGTCTCAAAACACTCAGAAACACCTAAAAATAGGATAGCCAGAAATTTTTTCGAAAAATGCGTTTTCGAAAAATTTTGGGCCTAAACGGAGCGTGGCTACCCGACAAGGAAATTTTGGGCCTAAACAAATTTTTTTTTTCCGAAACCTACTCCGGCAAGGAAACACGAATCGGAATCTAGATGGATCTCGAAAACAAACCTAATATGACAAGAACTCGGATTGGTGGTGGATATATGGTGGTAGATGGCAGCGGTGGTGGTATATGACAGCTGTGGTGGTATATGGATACGGATTCGAAGCGGTGGCGGATAAGCGGTGGTGGTAGATGGCAGGGGTGATGATGATGGTGCGGCGGCGGCGTGACAACTTATGACCAAAACTCGAAACTCTAAAAGACTAGACTCTAAGACCAGCAACTAGACACGACGATGCAACCGCAAATTCAACAAAGCAAAACCCTAAAAAGATTATGCAAAGGCTCAGATTGGTTCGGATATGATGAACTAACCCTAATTTTTTTTGTGGCTTTTTCGTGGACTGTAGGTATGAAGAACAGACTCGATCTAAACTAC
>NW_021292965.1:0-1003 GCF_002162155.2 Triticum dicoccoides
CCACTAGCATGAGTAGGAGTTGTTTGAGCCCTGTTGTGCCTACTCATTCATGCTTGTTTGTCACGCCTGCTACTGCTTAGAGTTGAGTCAGGTCTGATTCATCCGGGATGAATCAGAGGTGTGTGAACATGTCCTACTGTGTGTGAGCTAAGTGTGTGAATACGATTTGGTAAAGGTAGCGGTGAGAGGCCATGTAGGAGTACATGGTGGGTTGTCTCATTGCAGCCGTCCTCAGGAACTGAGTTCTGTGTTTGTGATCCATGATTCAGCTACTACCACGCATTGGGCCCGAAACCAATGGACCCTCTCGGCTTCTTGATCACCCTTGTCCTCTATCCAGGAGTTGCAAGTAGTTTCTGGTGTTTGTAGTATGCTGGAGGCCGTGCGCAGCGCTGACCGTAGGGGTGGGCTGTGATGCGGTAGGCACGTGGCCGGGTAAATCGGGCGCCCGTTTGGTGTCACGGAACCCTGTTCACATCGCTTGGGGCTGTGAGCGAAACTCCGGCCGGATCTCCTCATGGATGGAACCCGAATAGGCGATAAACCTGGACTAGAGACTTGAGTGTTTAGGCAGGCCGTGGCCGACATCCACGTTGGGCTTCCGCTTGAAGGTTGCCGAGTACATGTCGTGTAAACGGCGGTAAGTGGTGAGAGCGTGTGTGAAGAAGTACACCCCTGCAGGGTTAACATCATCTATTCGAATAGCCGTGTCCGCGGTAAAGGACTTCTGGGTTGCTTATATCAGTTCATAGACAAGTGAAAGTGGATACCCTAAAATACGCAAGATAAGCGTGAGTGCTAGGGATGGCGTTCTCGTAGGGAGACGGGAGCGGTTCCATAGTGGTGTATTGATATGGTGAATATGTGGACTCGTGTGCGTCACTTCAAAAGAGCTACTTGCAGTCGTAGCTTAGGATAGCCACCGAGTCAAAGCTGGCTTGCTGCAGTTAAACCCCACCACCCCTTTGTTGATAATGATGCATATGTAGTTAGTTCTGATGTA
>NW_021292966.1:0-684 GCF_002162155.2 Triticum dicoccoides
GGAGCTCCTGGACACGATGAGAGGACGCACGGGCGGCGGAGAGCACGGCTACGACGAAGGCACGGCGATGGTGGCGTCGGTCATGGCGGGGGAGCGCGAGGGGGAGGAGCTTGAGAGGAGAGGGGGTGTCTGGGGGGTTCGGGGGAGCGAGAGAGGCCGGTCCACGATGTCACCGGGCGAGGGGAGCGGCGAGGCGGCGAGCAGGTGCGTGGCGCGCGCTGCGATCACCGTCGGGCACCTGCCTGCCTGCCTGGCCGGCAAGCAGCTCGCTGGAGCGGCGCTGGGCTGGGCCGGCAGGTGGGCCGGGAGCAGGCGCCAGGTAAGTTTTTTTCCATTTCTTCTATTTTCTGTTTTTTTAATACTTCTGCAACTTTGTTGAATTAAATAAAATACTTAGGCTACTCCTAAAATCACCAAACTACTCCTGGTCCATAGTTGGATTATTTCCAACATGAAACATTTTAGTTTGGAGATATTTGAGCATTTAAATATTTTATATAATTCTAAATGCCCAAATTCAAATATTTATGATTTAATTCAAAAACCCTAAGATGGCCTAGGAAAATGTGCACCACTTTTGGCAGAGGTTCTGAACCAAGACAAAAATGATGGGCATTTTAGAAGGGCATTTCAGGTTCATTGAAAAAGTTTTTAGTAAACCCTAGTTGGTTTCAGAGGGGACTG
>NW_021292967.1:0-1252 GCF_002162155.2 Triticum dicoccoides
CCTCGCACGCCCCAGCCATGGCCGACGCCATCGCCGCCGCCCCCTCGCCGTAGCCACGCCCTCCGTCCACCCCACGCCGTGCCACCGTGTCCAGGAGCTCCGCCGCTGTCCACTTCATCGAGCAGCCGAGCCCCGAGCGCTCGCAACGCCCGAGTCCACCGCACCGACCTCGCCCGAGCTCACCGTCGCCGGAGATCCCCTTCAACGCCGCCGTCGCTCCGGTCCATCTCCGGCCGCACCAAGGACTCCGTCGCACTCACTGTGAGCTTAGCCATCTTCCCCTCCCTTCCGTTCTTGCTCCCGAGCCGTGTAGCAACCTCCCGGAGCTCAACCGCACCCACCGCCGTGGAGCTCGTCGCCGACGTGCTCCCGGTCATCCTCCGGCCACAAACTGGTGTCCATCATGCTCACCGTGTCACGAAGCATCTAGCTAGCCACTCCCCGAGCCTCACCGACCCCTCTAGCGTCAAGTTCGTCTTCGGCCGAACCCCGGTGGCCGCCAAAGTCGTCGCCGGCGCCAACTCCAGCCACCCCGACCTCAACGGACTCCGCCAAGAGCTGCGGTTTGTCCTCAGCTCCCCTCCGGTGGTCTCCGCGGCCCATTTGGTGGCCGAAATGGCCAAAACCACTCCCGCCGCCGCGTCGGGCTCGCCGGCGGCTAAACGCCGGTGCAGCCGACCCGGGTTTGACCACGGGTGGGCCCTGGTTGACTCCCCTGAGTCAATGACAGGTGGGGCCCAGCCCTGTTAATTAAACAGGATTAGTTTTAATTAAGTTTTAATTAAAATAATCACCCTGACATGCGGGACCCACTGTCAGGTTTGACCCAGACCTGTTCCTTGACCTGCTGACGTCACACTGACGTCAGGCTGACGCAGTAATTGATTTTCTGGATTTAATTTAAATCAGGAAATTCCAGAATATAATTTAAACTTCAAAAATTCATAACTTTTATTCTGTAACTCCAAATTGGACAAATTATATATGAAAAATGATCAGAAAAATCCAATCTATCCATCTGTACTATTCTCATGCATGATCAAACAAGTTAAATTGATGTTTTAAACAGAACAAGGAAAAGCACCTTAAAGGGCCATGTTTGAGTTTGAAATTTGAATCTTTGATTCAAATTTGCTCAAACCCCTCTGGTTTTAGTTGCATTAGCCCAACACACTCATATTGCCATGTTTCATGCATGCATCATATTGTTGCACATTGTTTGGTGATGGTTGTGTATCGGTGTCCTTTGCGA
>NW_021292968.1:0-1459 GCF_002162155.2 Triticum dicoccoides
TGAATATACTCTCTGAGAGTCTCATTAGTTTTCTGCACGCAGACTTGCAACTCTGTCAATCCCGCTGGTCGCTTGCAAGTCCCTTCAAACGTTCTGACGAACACTCGGGACAGATCTTCCCAAGTGTAAATGCTGCTAGGAGGTAATTGAGTCAACCATGCCCTGGCAGAACCTTCCAACATGAGGGGCAAATGCTTCATGGCCACCTCGTCGTTCCCACCACTGATCTGAACTGCCACTCGGTAGTCTTCAAGCCAAGTTTCAGGCTTAGACTCACCAGTGAACTTGCTGACTCCTGTTGCCAACCTGAAATTGGGGGGGATAACTGCGGCTCTGATAGCTCTGCTGAAACATTCAGGACCAGAAACATGTACTCGACTGCTCGTGGGTACATCTCTGTCGAGTGCGCCTCGATGGGCTCTGTTCCGGTCGACCAACCCTTGCACGATAATGGATCGCGCGTCGAAGCCTGGCTCTCTGGGGTCAACTGGAACCCTACGCCCTGTACTGTACTGACGCCTATCATCTGGCTGCCGAGGAGCGTAAGACCCACCCCTCGGAGGGGAATAGGGCACTCGACGCCTATGATCTCGGTCGAGTCTGTCGCCATATTGATCTCGCCGATTCTCACGCCCTTCGCGCCGCGGAGGCGATCTGGGGCTGTGAGCCGACTGAACCGTATTCACAGTGACAGATCGACTGTGAATTCTGTTGCGCGACTGAGACACGGCTGAATTCTGATCTCCTGCTGCCCGGAGCAGATCCCTGATCTGCAGCAAACCTCTGCCAGCTTCCGACTGCGAAGGCTGAATGGACTCTGCTATACGGGTCGCAGCTGCTAAATTCTGAATTGGGGTTCGATATACCTGAGTCGGCGGGAAGAGTTGACGTCGACTGGTGTCGGGAACTCGTTGCCGCGCGCGCTCGTTGAGTGCTCGCTGAAGGTTCTCCAGTCGAGTGCGCTCGGCCAAATTGGCCAGACGCGCCTCCTCCAAGGCACGAGCCTCGGGGGTTTCTCCTGCGATAGGAATACGCAGGGGATCCTCGTTCCTGCGGCGAAGCTCTTCTCTTTGCAGAGAGTCGAGTGGCTCGGGCTGGTACTCTTCGTAGTCTCGTGCAGGGTCGCCGCCGTCACCTGCTCCACCACCACGGGCGAAGCCAGGAGGGCTGTGGGGCCCGTCGACCATCAAGATTTCCGCCGCTGGATCACTACTTCCGCACTCGGATGCAGTCTCTCCGGAGCCAGTCGACTGATCGAACAAGCCGTAGAGAGATTCGTTGGGCTCGATTGCCGCAACTTGTGTAGTGGCCGATCGGCGAGCCACCGCGTGACTCACCCATCGCTGAAGCCTCGACCGGCCTGAGCGCTTGCGCTGGCGGGAGACCGGGAGGGTGGATGATGGAGGAGCCGACCGATACTGGGTCGACGGTTGCCGCAGCAGAACGCCGCGGACACATG
>NW_021292969.1:0-1779 GCF_002162155.2 Triticum dicoccoides
TTTCCTTGTCCCCCGCTCTCATGAGGGGCTCATATATCAAGTGGGCGGCACCGAAATATGGCGCATTGCCGGGACCGGATATCCATCCGGAACCCCTAAGAAGGCGTCCGAAGACTGGCCTTCGTTATGGTTTTATATAGAAGACGCTCCGCTGCCAGACCCTGTCCGGATCGGCCTCCCGGAGTTCAACAATGCTCCTCTGAAGAAATGCCTTAGTTGGCGCCCACGGAGCCCCCGACTGGAGGAAGACAAGAGCGTCCATTATTTGATGGGCCGGATAAGGTTACTGGCCCATTCTGGGTTGACCGTGATTGGAGTCATGGCAACATGCATTATGAGGGGAGTGCATCCACTACAATACAGGGGCCATCCCATGTGGGATTTCAACGGGGAGGACGATGCCACCCGTCACGGCCGCAAAGGGCCGGATTCGGCCGAAGACCTGGTGAAGATCCTGTCCGGCCCGTATAAGGGGGAGAAGGAAGATTTCCTTCGGACGAACCCGTTAAATGGGTTCTCCATGAATAATCCCCGGCCTTGGGTAAGCGAACACCTCACGTGTCCAACCCATGCCTTTGAAACTTAAGTTTCTTATATTGTGTTCTTCTTTCGACGCAGGAGCTGCGTCGGACGGTGGAGGACATGCTAAGTCCAGCCCCGCAACCCGAGGATCCAGAGAGATCCCGGGATCCGGCCTCCGAAGAGGATCCGGACATAGGAGTGGAGCTAATCGACGGGGTGTTCCACCAGCTCAGCATGGATAATGCCTTAGTCGCCATTACGGCCGACTATCCCGGACTATATCCGGCTTCCCAGGTGCTTGTGACCGAAGTTCTGACACCGTTAGTCCTTCCTTGCTTATTTCTGACCACCGTATACGATGACGCTGTGCAGGAGGCGCCTCTAGGGCGGAAGGCCGAGCCCGTGGCGGCTGACCATCAAAGGCCAGTCCGGACCAGTAGACGGAAGAGGAGCGCGGCGCGGACTAAAACGTCGCCGCAAAGGTATAGCTCACAATTCATTATCTGGAGCAACGCTCCTAGGAAGCGTTCGAGTGCTCATGACTTTTGTAGGGGAAAAAGCGCCCACCGGACTGCGGGTGTAGAGGCTACCAATCCGGCTTCTACCAGCCAAGCTCCAGCGCCTGGTCCGGAGGGGGAGGCGAGCGCAAGGCGCGAGCCGGATACTCCTCCAACGGAGGATGCCGACAGACTGTCCGCCACCAAATCTGAGGTGGAGAGCGCCATGAAACATAGGCGCCGCCGGACTGTTTATCGTGACGCGTGCTTCTCCCCTGAGGCGTTGGATGCCTTTAACGCAGGGGACGCACACCTCCGTGCCGCTCAAGATGGTTTGACCAGAGCCACGAAGTAGTATGTAAAAGACATACGGGTAAGAGAATTTAATAGTTATATATGCCAGTAGCCCCTGAGACTTAAAGTAGTTATATTAACTGATTTAAGGATCATGTGAAACGCGGGGTCTTACCGAGAAGAATACCCAACTGTCTCAGGAGCTGCAAGAGTGTAAGGCTCAACTTGAGGCCGCACTCGCTGCCGCAGGAGGAAACGAGGGACCTCTCCTGGTAACACATTATTTAAAAAGATAAGTAGTGTTTGGCCTATGTGCAAGTCTGATAATGACTTTGCAGGTGCTGCCGGACAAGATCCGGACAGGCAAGAACTTCTGCGCCAGCTGAAGGCCGGCGAGAGGGTGCTGCATAAGGTGCAGCACGAAAGGAACAAGCTCCAGGATGCCCATGCCCAGCTTGGAGAAGAG
>NW_021292970.1:0-1779 GCF_002162155.2 Triticum dicoccoides
TTTCCTTGTCCCCCGCTCTCATGAGGGGCTCATATATCAAGTGGGCGGCACCGAAATATGGCGCATTGCCGGGACCGGATATCCATCCGGAACCCCTAAGAAGGCGTCCGAAGACTGGCCTTCGTTATGGTTTTATATAGAAGACGCTCCGCTGCCAGACCCTGTCCGGATCGGCCTCCCGGAGTTCAACAATGCTCCTCTGAAGAAATGCCTTAGTTGGCGCCCACGGAGCCCCCGACTGGAGGAAGACAAGAGCGTCCATTATTTGATGGGCCGGATAAGGTTACTGGCCCATTCTGGGTTGACCGTGATTGGAGTCATGGCAACATGCATTATGAGGGGAGTGCATCCACTACAATACAGGGGCCATCCCATGTGGGATTTCAACGGGGAGGACGATGCCACCCGTCACGGCCGCAAAGGGCCGGATTCGGCCGAAGACCTGGTGAAGATCCTGTCCGGCCTGTATAAGGGGGAGAAGGAAGATTTCCTTCGGACGAACCCGTTAAATGGGTTCTCCATGAATAATCCCCGGCCTTGGGTAAGCGAACACCTCACGTGTCCAACCCATGCCTTTGAAACTTAAGTTTCTTATATTGTGTTCTTCTTTCGACGCAGGAGCTGCGTCGGACGGTGGAGGACATGCTAAGTCCAGCCCCGCAACCCGAGGATCCAGAGAGATCCCGGGATCTGGCCTCCGAAGAGGATCCGGACATAGGAGTGGAGCTAATCGACGGGGTGTTCCACCAGCTCAGCATGGATAATGCCTTAGTCGCCATTACGGCCGACTATCCCGGACTATATCCGGCTTCCCAGGTGCTTGTGACCGAAGTTCTGACACCGTTAGTCCTTCCTTGCTTATTTCTGACCACCGTATACGATGACGCTGTGCAGGAGGCGCCTCTAGGGCGGAAGGCCGAGCCCGTGGCGGCTGACCATCAAAGGCCAGTCCGGACCAGTAGACGGAAGAGGAGCGCGGCGCGGACTAAAACGTCGCCGCAAAGGTATAGCTCACAATTCATTATCTGGAGCAACGCTCCTAGGAAGCGTTCGAGTGCTCATGACTTTTGTAGGGGAAAAAGCGCCCACCGGACTGCGGGTGTAGAGGCTACCAATCCGGCTTCTACCAGCCAAGCTCCAGCGCCTGGTCCGGAGGGGGAGGCGAGCGCAAGGCGCGAGCCGGATACTCCTCCAACGGAGGATGCCGACAGACTGTCCGCCACCAAATCTGAGGTGGAGAGCGCCATGAAACATAGGCGCCGCCGGACTGTTTATCGTGACGCGTGCTTCTCCCCTGAGGCGTTGGATGCCTTTAACGCAGGGGACGCACACCTCCGTGCCGCTCAAGATGGTTTGACCAGAGCCACGAAGTAGTATGTAAAAGACATACGGGTAAGAGAATTTAATAGTTATATATGCCAGTAGCCCCTGAGACTTAAAGTAGTTATATTAACTGATTTAAGGATCATGTGAAACGCGGGGTCTTACCGAGAAGAATACCCAACTGTCTCAGGAGCTGCAAGAGTGTAAGGCTCAACTTGAGGCCGCACTCGCTGCCGCAGGAGGAAACGAGGGACCTCTCCTGGTAACACATTATTTAAAAAGATAAGTAGTGTTTGGCCTATGTGCAAGTCTGATAATGACTTTGCAGGTGCTGCCGGACAAGATCCGGACAGGCAAGAACTTCTGCGCCAGCTGAAGGCCGGCGAGAGGGTGCTGCATAAGGTGCAGCACGAAAGGAACAAGCTCCAGGATGCCCATGCCCAGCTTGGAGAAGAG
>NW_021292971.1:0-1243 GCF_002162155.2 Triticum dicoccoides
ATTAAATCATTTATTTAACTTATGCCAATTTTTGCAGGGGCTAGATATATTATTCCAGAGCTCCTTTATAATTGGCATAATATTTGGACATATATTAATATATATAGAAATATATTTCCAATGCAAATATTTATGCATTAATTCCAAATGCCCAAAATAAATGTCCATGAGCCACTAAAAATATTGGTTTGATTTTTATCTCTGTCCAATATTTTCAGAGAGCAACATGAGCATTTTCTTGGACCCTTTTGGAGAAATTTTTATTTGGGTCATTTTCAAAATGATTCTGAGGGTTTCACAGATCCCCATTTCAAGTTTCTGATGAAAGAGTAAACATGATGCAACACTCTAATGCATGACTAGCTAGGGTGTGACAACTCACCCCCACTCAAAAGAATCTCGCCCCGAGATTTGGGTTCCTCCGGGAAGAAGGCGGGGTACTCAAGTCGAAGACGATCCTCCCTTTCCCAAGTTGCTTCATCCTCAGAATGGTGCGACCATTGAACTTTGAGAAACTTGATATTATGACGTCGGGTGGTACGTTCGGCCTGATCAAGGATACGAATGGGGTAATCTCGATATGTAAGATTATCTTGGAGATCAAGCGTTTCGTGGTCCACTTCACGGATAGGATCCGAGAAGCAACGCCTGAGTTGAGAAACGTGGAAGACATCGTGGACTCTGGAGAGGTGCGGAGGTAGTTCCAACTGGTAGGCAACTTCTCCTCGTTTGGCGAGAATGCGAAAAGGTCCAATGTAACGAGGAGCCAATTTGCCTTTGATACCGAAATGATGGGTTCCCTTCAGAGGGGTGACCCAAAGATAAGCCTTCTCGTCAACCTCGAAAGTCATAGCCTTATGTTTTCGGTCATATTGACTCTTTTGACGAGATTGGGCTGTTTTCAACTTTTCACGAACGATACGAACTTGTTCTTCTGCTTCCTGAATCATATCCGGGCCAAAGAATTGTCTTTCCCCGGTCTCTGACCAGTTAAGGGGTGTTCGACACCGTCGTCCATAGAGAACTTCAAAAGGGGCTTTACCCAAGCTAGATTGATAGCTGTTGTTGTAAGCGAATTCGGCAAATGGAAGGCACTTCTCCCAGTCCATTCCGAACGAGATAACAGAGGCTCGAAGCATGTCTTCTAGAATTTGGTTGACGCGTTCCACTTGACCACTCGACTGAGGGTGGAAGGCGGTGCTAAAGGAGAGACGGGTTCCCATAGCATTTTGGAAACTTTCCC
>NW_021292972.1:0-521 GCF_002162155.2 Triticum dicoccoides
ATACATAGCCAAATCCAAATACATATGAGCATATACATCACACACAGAGAGCAGCGGTGATGGTCAGAGCGACAGGGATCGATGGGAAGGGGGGAGCTCACTGGGGGCACGACGGGGAGGAGGCCGGGGACGAGGAGGAGGCCGGCGACGACGCAGGGGAGGCCGGCGACGCGGCGCGGGGCGACGGGGAGGGGGCCGGAGATGGCGCACGCAGCGATGAGGAGGAGGCCGGCGACGGCGCAAGCAGCGACGGGGACAAGGCCTGCGGCGGCGCGGGGCGACGGCGACGGGGAGCGGGCGACGACAGGCTCGGGGTGGCGACGACGATGACGAACGGCCCTGGGGCGTCGGGAGCGAATGGGAGCGGTTGGCGAAATTTTCACAAGTGCTACCTTATATACCCAGAGCAATGGTCTCGGTTTGTGGCACGAACCGTGACCAATGCCCCCCTTTGGTCCCGGTTGGTGCCACCAACCGGGACCATAGGTCTCTTTTCAGCAGCCGAAAGGGCGGGAAGGAGA
>NW_021292972.1:531-1010 GCF_002162155.2 Triticum dicoccoides
CACCAACCGGGACCAATGGCCTTGTGCTGCCCCGCGCCCAAAAGTTTAGTCCCACCTCACTAGTTGAGAGGGCTCGGGAGTGGTTTATAAGCGCTGCTGCGCCCACCCTCCCGAGCTCCTCTCAACTGCAGGCTTTCGGGCCTAATCTGTCACTGCAATGCCTATGGTCCTACTGGGCCTGCTGCGAGCCTGAATCCTGGCCCATGCTAAGGTTTCTAGTCGTATTCAGGCCGTGGTGGCCCAGTAGGTGGCATTTTTTTTTGTTTTTTTCTTGCTTTATTTATTTTCTTTTGTTTTGCTTTATTTTTTAATTCTTCATGCTTTTAGTTTTAGAAAAATTATAAACTTTTTGTTAATGCCATTAGTTTTCAAATTTGAAAATATTTTTTTAGTTTTTTTGTTTTCTTTGTTGCTTTATTTATTTTTTTTTTGTGATTAACTTTACTATAAAAATAGTTTTTTCCTGTTTTTTGATTTTT
>NW_021292973.1:0-1772 GCF_002162155.2 Triticum dicoccoides
CATGCTCAACTTGAAGCTTCTTATTTAAAAGAGCTTGCCAAGTTGCCTTCTCCTCTTGTTGTTAATGATGATGCTTGTGCTACTAATTCTATTACTTGTGAAGCATCCATTTTGAAGGAGAATGTTGAGCTACGGGCTCAACTTGAGGTGCTATCTTGCAATTATGGGAAATTGGAAGAAAGTCATGAAAAGCTCTCAAGCTCTCATGATGATCTTCTAGTATCCCATAGTGTGCTAAAGATAGCTCATGAGGCCATGATTGCTAAGGTAACATCTAGTGAGCCTCATGTGGATACTAGCACTACTTCTAGTCAAAATAGTATATTGTCATGTGCTAGTCCTTGTAATTCATCTACTCACAATGTTGGTACATCTTGTGATGAATTGCTTTCCTTGCCTTGTTGCTCTAACGATGAAGCTTATACTTCCTCTAGTACTTGTGTTGAGACTAACCATGTAGAGGAAATCAAAGAGCTCAAGGCCCAAGTCATTTCTTTGAAGAAAGACTTGGAAAAGTGTCATGAAGGGAAGGCCACACTCAACAATATCTTGAGTGTGCAAAAATCCCCCAATGACAAAGGTGGACTTGGATTCAACTCCAACAAGAAGAAGAAGTCCAAGTTGAACAAGAAGAAGGGCCAAGAACAAGTCAAGAATTCGGCCAAGATTGTTTGCTTCAAGTGCAAAGTTGAAGGGCATCATGTTAGATCTTGCCCATTAAAGAAGAAGGCCATTAGTGTCAAGCAACAAGGGAAGAGGGCACAAGTTCAATCTCATGCTCAAGATCAAGTTGAAGAAAGGCCTCTTCCCAAGAAGACTCAAGTTAATGCTTCTCAAATTTAGAAATCAAGTGAGAAGAAAGTGAAGAGTAGACGTTGCTACTTATGTCGTGAGAAAGGTCACGTCGCTTCTTCATGCACTAGTGGTAACTTATCTAACCCAATTATTATTGATGATATCTATTCTCTTGGTAAGGATAAGGTTGGCAATGTGTTTGCCAAGTTTGTTGGTACTCAAAGTGGTGTCAAGCAAAGAACCATTTGGGTAGCCAAACCTATTGTGACTAACCTCTTAGGACCCAACTTGGTTGGGGACCAACAAGCTCAAACTTGATCAATAGGTGTTGTTCGAGGGCATTGGAGACTTGGCTACATTATGAAGAATTAAGGGGACTTCATCATTCCCTTTGTCTCAAGCCAAGTCAATTGGATTATCAAGTTTCTATCTTATATCCAATGTGCCTCCTTGCGGTAACTTGTACTTAAATTGTTTACCTTGAAAGTTACTTGCCCCCTTGCATGTTTTGGTTTTGTTCCTTGCATGTGTTTGTATATGTTGCGCTTCCAACTTGCTTATCTTGAGCAATCAAGTATGTGTGTGTTGTTTTGCACATCATGTACGTGTGCGTCGTGCGTTGAGCCTTTTTGCTTCCTGTTTGTATCCTAGTTGGCTCGTGTGAGAGATCAATGGAACATCCCATTTTGGGGGAGTGATGTGCTTTGTGCACCTCACAATCCTATAAGTGTGTGTACATGAGGAATACCATCTAGTATTGATATTACAAGATTATCTAGTCGCTAGGTGGTATATCTCTCATGAGAAATTCAAATTCTAAAAATTCCATTGATTATCTCGTGTTGGATCCTCTTATTGCCTCTAGTTTAGTTCTTATTGGTATCACATTATGGGGGAGTAATATGCTAAGTGCATATTACAAGCCTAGAAAATGTGTACATTTGAGATATTGTCACCTAGAATTGATATTGTAAATT
>NW_021292974.1:0-1526 GCF_002162155.2 Triticum dicoccoides
AAGCGGTGGTGGTAGATGGCAGGGGCGATGATGATGGTGCGGCGGCGGCGTGACAACTTATGACCAGAACTCGAAACTCTAAAAGACTAGACTCTAAGACCAGCAACTAGACACGACGATGCAACCGCAAATTCAACAAAGCAAAACCCTAAAAAGATTATGCAAAGGCTCAGATTGGTTCGGATATGATGAACTAACCCTAATTTTTTTGTGGCTTTTTCGTGGACTGTAGGTATGAAGAACAGACTCGATCTAAACTACGAAAAAACTGTAAAATCTCACCGAGCAACCTGGAAATCTGATACCACTTGATAGAGGCAAAGGTGTCCCGTCTTTCGATGAGATGATGGATATCGCTTTGGTGGCAGTCGACTTTGACGATCCGACTACGAACGTGCGAGGACGTCGCGCCTTAGCAATCGCTAAACCAACTCCAAGAGGTTATTGACCACGCCGGAGCACGATCAACCTGACCACGAGGGTCTGTTTCCTGCGAGCAAACAAAGAACAAGCAAGAAACTAAGATTGCAATCTGGATATTGCGAATATAAGATGAAAGCTTTATTGATCAAGGTGGGGTTCTGTGACGCCTTTGTCTGGTCGTTGAACACAAACGAAGTACGCGAAGTTGCAGCTATGGCGAACTTTTAATCTAAACAAAACCCAAAGTCTAAACGATGCCCTAAGGGCTGTATATATGGAGGAACAGCGGGGAATTTCGTGGCCCTTGGTGGAGGGGTCCGAAATCAACCCTATCTCTTGTTTCCCCACACATACGGACTCTAAAAATAGCCTATACTTATGTATTTCGAAATTACATGGGCCTGGCCCAATAATAAGGTGACGCAGCACCTAAAATAGCCTCAGGACGAAATTTATGAAGTGGCATCTTGTATATTTCGTCCAAGGCTTCATGCACCCATTATGGTGGCTTCAAAGTCCTGAAATCATCACTTGTAACTCCGTTCTTGTTCCCCTTGCGCATGGCATCATCTCCATGCTTGTTCTTGCTCCAATGTTCATCCTTCTCCAAGCTAGGCCCTTCATTTGTAAGCAAAATAAATATATCCAATTTAGGCAGCATCATATTCTCATGAACATTAGAATCATTACCAAGAAACGAAAGTACCTGGTAATTTAGTTGGCGTGCACGAGCTCTAGTAATTGGTCCAGTATGCATAGCAGCAGGGGCTGTGGGTGTAACAATTGTATTGATGTCCTCATCATCCTCCCCTTCTTGAAATGAAGTCGTCCTCGACGGAAGTTCATCTTCCTCACCCAAATAAGGCTTCAAATCTGCAATGTTAAAAGTGGGACTAACCCCAAAATCTGCAGGCAGCTCAAGTTTATATGCATTATCATTTATTTTCTCTAACACCTTAAAGGGACCATCAGCACGTGGCATTAACTTTGATTTGCGCAAATCAGGAAATCTATCCTTACGCAAATGTAACCAAACAAGATCTCCAGGTGCAAACACAACATGTTTTCTACCCTTATCTCCAGCAAGTTTATATTTAGCATTC
>NW_021292975.1:0-3707 GCF_002162155.2 Triticum dicoccoides
GAACCTTGCTTGCTTCTTGGCATCAGTAGACACTTCCTCAGTTGCATATCGTGCGAGGTTACCAAACTCCCTGCTGTAAGCATCCACAGAAAGTCGACCCTGAGTGAAACTGCAAAATTCCTCACGTTTACGGTCCATGAGACCCTCCGGAATGTGATGTTCACGGAAAGCCTCACTGAATTCAGCCCAAGTAGTGACATGGCCCGCTGGGCGCATAGCTCCATAATTCTCCCACCATAGACTGGCGGGGCCTTCAAGATGATATGCAGCAAAGGTGACCTTGTCAGCCTCCGCTACCAGCGCGGAACGCAGTTTGTGAGAAATACTGCGAAGCCAGTCATCAGCGTCGAGAGGCTCGACGGAGTGGTGGAACGTGGGTGGATGTAATTTGATAAAATCACTGAGTGACACCACGTTAGTCCTCTGATGGTGTGCTGTGTTCTGTTCAATACGCTCCAACAAACGGTTGGTTTCCCGCTTGTTTCTTTTGGCTTCCATCATAACCTCGGCTAGGGAAGGAGGATGAGGCAGATTTGCATTCCTGACTTCACTGCCTTCGGCCTGCTCTTGAGGAGCAGGGTTTGTGCGCGTGTTGACCATCCTAGGTAAACAAGACAATGATTTAGTCAGGATGATAAAATTCCGACATAGGATACAAAATGTAAGGAATAACTCGAAATGCAAGATGATCATCCGTATGACATGGTAGATACAGAAACTGCTTCTTTATTCCATCGTCATACACACCATACAGGGTTTAGTACAAGACCAAACAAAGTACTATTACGGTGAAAATAGGATTACATCTCATCGGAGGCATCTCAAGCTCCTATACATTATTTTTCTACACCTCCGGAAAGAGTACAAACTAGATCATACCCCACGAGTCACGCGGGACGATAGTCGACACAGATAGTGCGAACTAGTGATACTACCACTAACTCAGACCGATCCGTAGTAGTCCTCGTAGAAGTCACCTCCATAGCCTGGAAGCTCAACATGATCATCCGGAAACAGACGATCTCGCGGAGCTTGTGGACCATAGGGAATTGGATGAGGTCTTGGACCAACAGACGGTGGCATGCGGGGACCGCGAGGTGGGGTGATGCCTCCTACATCACGCCAACCCATCACGTCTGGCAGAGCAGATCTCACAGGATAGAGATCGCGCATATCCGAATATCCAGCTTGCACCGCCGGTGCGAACCGAGTCAATGTGGCCCAGTGGTCAGCACGGGTATTGAAGAGCTCTAACCTCAAGGCCCGATTTTCACGGTCCTTATCCTCGAGCATCTCAGCAGTGGTGCGAGTCCGTGAATCCTCCTGAGTGGGGTCAGCATAGATAGCCTGGAGATACCCTTGTGCTCCCGGAAGTGATCCTGGCATATACCGGAAATCAGAGTCCCGAAATAGTCCAGATCTGACTCGCATGATGGTCATCATAGAGTAGGCGGCGTCCTGCACAGCCATCTCAATAGTAACCCCGAGTCCATAGGAGCAGTGAAGGGGCTCGGTGGACCCAGGATAGGATGGAAATATCCTGACAGTGCAGAGATACTGGCTTTGATTAAAGTCTCGGAATTGCTCTTCGACCGTGTACTCAGGATACCAACGGTATCCAGCCTCAGTCATTACCCTGACCAACATGGCAGTATGGCCGGGTACATCTAGGCATCGGGTCAGGCGAACCACTTGATTGAGGTCGCGAGTGGCCATCTGAAAACATAATCATAATGCAAAGGCATTAGAATTTCTAGCAAAATTTTGGCAGCATAACAACTGTAAATGCTCAAGAAGGATTTTGAGACATTTGACAAAGGATTACATACACACTCATCATCATCATATCAAGTTCTGAGTCCATCCTAGCAACATAATGTGGTAGTAGAATTGAACTAGGCTTGTATTCATCAAACTTATAAGGTACTACTGCTTAGTAACTCGTGATCCTGATAGAGAGAATAGATCCTAATTCCTTAACCCCCGGTGGAAGAATAGACTGACTCAGATCGGAATGTCATAAGATAAAGGAGTAAAAAGAGCCTTACATTCCAACCCACAACCAATTCCCCTACATATAACTAAAGAATTTCTAGACTCAACATCGACCAGTTTGGCTTGGAGAACCTACAGGCAGTCCGGCTCTGATGCCAACGCTGTCAGGACCCCAACTCGATGTCACATCGATCTAGCTGGTAACACCTCATATCACTTTGCGGCCTCACGCACGGTATCCCCACGGGTGTCGCCTTACCTTTGCCCGGGACCGTTTGCGCCTTTTGGCTCACGTATATGATAGTGTCACTAGCATCCATATGATAAGGAGCCCGGGCTGACATGACTAGTCGTAAACCCCAAGTGGCACAGACTTACAGGGACAAGCATCCATGACCCAGCTTCGAACGTGTCGGTCATCAGCAAGTGGGTCCGGGCTGTAGCACTGGGCTAGCAGGACTCTGGTAAACCGGGCTGTAGCGGGCTAACAGGACTCCGGTACTCAATGCGTGACATTTCCCCGAAGGGACAGACACAAGAACGAAGAAGGACACATGCCGGCCAGCCTAAGTGTTCCAGAGCAGTAGCAAGCTACCATGGCTCAGCGGTAACACTAGGAGACATTTCCCGGTAAGAGAGGCTACTAAAGATAAACAACTAGATAGTCAGATCCCACACATACCAAGCATTTCAATCATACACACAATATGCTCGATATGTCCAAATACAACGAAGCATCACAACATGACTCTACGACACAAGTACTTTATTTAAGGCTCAGGGAGCCATACATAACATACACAAGGGTACGGGTCTCACGACCCAGCATTCAAGTCATACAGTCATACAAACCAGCAGCGGAAGTAACTTGTCTGAGTACAGACAACTAGTAAAATAAAAGAGGCTTGGAAAGCCTAGCTATACTACGTGGTCCTTCACAAGCTCAGGATCACAACCTGGGCCTTTAGCCTACTCGTTGATGTCAACGTCTACGTAGAACCCATCAGAAGGGGTTGCAGCGTCTTCTGTAAAAAATGTAAATTATAGCAACATGAGTACAAAGGTACCCAGCAAGACTTACATCAGATCCTACATACATGCATATTATCAAGAAGGGTTGGTGGAGTTATTGCAGCAAGCCAGCTTTGACTCTTGGCTAGGCTAACCTACGAGACTCCGACTTGAAATGGTTTTGCGTACACGAGTCCACTACTCACCACTTCAATACACTACCGAGGATACGCCTCCGTCTTCCTACGGAAGAGCCATCCTCGGCACTCACACTTATCTTGAGGCTTTTAGTAGTTTCCATTTACTTGTCTATGAACTGTATAGGCAACCAAGTAGTCCTTTACCGCGGACGCGGCTATTCGAATAGATCATGATAACCCTGCAGGGGTGTACTTCTTCATACATGTTTCCACCACTTAGCGTCTGCACACGACATGTGCTCGGCAGACTTCAAGCGAAAGCCGACGTGGGTGTAGACCACGACCTACCTAAACACTTAAGTCTCTAGTCCAGGTTTATCGCCTATCCAGGTTCCATCCGCAGGGAGTCCGGCCGAGGTTTCCCATACGGCCCCGAACGATGTGAACAGGGTTCCCGAGATACCTAACGGGTATTCGGTACACCGTGCCACGTACCTACCGCATCACAGCCCACCCCTACGGTCAGCGCTGTCCACGGCCTCCAGTAGGCTACAAACACCA
>NW_021292976.1:0-3130 GCF_002162155.2 Triticum dicoccoides
CAGCAAGTGGGTCCGGGCTGTAGCACTGGGCTAGCAGGACTCCGGTAAACCGGGCTGTAGCGGGCTAACAGGACTCCGGTACTCAAAGCGTGACATTTCCCCGAAGGGACATACACAGGAACGAAGAAGGACACATGCCGGCCAGCCTAAGTGTTCCAGAGCAGTAGCAAGCTACCATGGCTCAGCGGTAACACTAGGAGACATTTCCCGGTAAGAGAGGCTACTAAAGATAAACAACTAGATAGTCAGATCCCACACATACCAAGCATTTCAATCATACACACAATATGCTCGATATGTGCAAATACAACGAAGCATCACAACATGACTCTACGACACAAGTACTTTATTTAAGGCTCAGGGAGCCATACATAACATACACAAAGGTACGGGTCTCACGACCCAACATACAAGTCATACAGTCATACAAACCAACAGCGGAAGTAACTTGTCTGAGTACAGACAACTAGTAAAATAAAGGAGGCTTGGAAGCCTAGCTATACTACAAGGTCCTTCACAAGCTCAGGGTCACCACCTGGGTCTTTAGCCTACTCGTTGATGTCAACGTCTACATAGAACCCATCAGAAGGGGTTGCAGCGTCTTCTGTAAAAATGTAAATTATAGCAACATGAGTACAAAGGTACTCAGCAAGACTTACATCAGATCCTACATACATGCACATTATCAAGAAGGGTTGGTGGAGTTATTGCAGCAAGCCAGCTTTGACTCTTGGCTAGGCTATCCTACGATACTCCAACTTGAAATGGTTTTGCGCACACGAGTCCACTACTCACCACTTCAATACACTACCGAGGATCCACCTTCGTCTTCCTACGGAAGAGCCATCCTCGGCACTCACACTTATCTTGAGGCTTTTAGTAGTTTCCATTTACTTGTCTATGAACTGTATAGGCAATCAAGTAGTCCTTTACCGCGGACGCGGCTATTCGAATAGATCATGTTAACCCTGCAGGGGTGTACTCCTTCATACACGCTCTCACCACTTACCGTCATTTACACGACATGTACTCGGCAACCTTCAAGCGGAAGCCCAACGTGGGTGTCGGCCACGACCTACCTAATCACCTAAGCCTCCAGTCCAGGTTTATCGCCTATTCAGGTTCCATCCGCAGGGAGTCCGGCCGAGGTTTCCCATACGGCCCCGAACGATGTGAACAGGGTTCCCGAGATACCTAACGGGTATTCGGTACACCCGGCCACGTACCTACCGCATCACAGCCCACCCCTACGGTCAGCGCTGTCCACGGCCTCCAGTAGGCTACAAACACCAGAAACTACTTGCAACTCCTAGACGGAGAACTAGGGTGAATAAGAAGCCGAGAGGGTCCATTGGTTTCGGGCCCAATGCATGGTAGTAGCTGATTCTTAAATCACACATACAGATCTCAGTGCTTAAGGTCGGCTTCAATGAAACAACCCACCATGTACTCCTACATGGCCTCTCATCGATACCTTTACCAAATCGTGTTCACCACACCACTCTCATTACCGACATAACATTTCACTCTAGCCCATCACCCAGATGAACCAGACCTGACACGACTCTAAGCATAGCAGGCATAGCAAGGTAGGAACAACACATACATATGGCTCAATCAACTCCTACACATGCTAGTGGGTTTCATCTAGTTACTGTGGCAATGACAGGTCATGCAGAGGAAATGGGTTCAACTACCGTAGCACACAGCAGTTTGAAACGCGTTGTCTTAATGCAGTAAAAGAGAGCAGGAGCGAGAACATGGGATTGTATCGATATGATCAAATGGTTGGTTGCTTGCCTGATGGTTCGACGCACGGATACGGTTCTTCGTTAGGGTAATCACGGTACTCCTCGGAGGCAGAACCTGTCGCAAAGGACACCGATACACAACCATCACCAAACAATGTGCAACAATATGATGCATGCATGAGACATAGCAATATGAGTGTGTTGGGCTAATGCAACTAAAACCAGAAGGGTTTGAACAAATTTGAATCAAGGATTCAAATTTCAAATTCAAATATGGCCTTTTAAAGTGCTTTTCCTTGTTCTTCTTGAAATATCAATTTAACTTGTTTGATCATGCATGAAAATAGTACAGATGGATAGATTGGATTTTTCTGATCATTTTTCATATA
This sequence comes from Triticum dicoccoides, assembly GCF_002162155.2. Lineage (NCBI taxonomy): Eukaryota > Viridiplantae > Streptophyta > Magnoliopsida > Poales > Poaceae > Triticum > Triticum dicoccoides. Next base: position 2,141 of record NW_021292976.1, read on the forward strand.
TAATTTGTCCAAATTGGAGTTACAGAATAAAAGTTATGAATTTTTGAAGTTTAAATAATATTCTGGAATTTCCTGAATTAAATTAAATCCAGAAATTATAATTATTGCGCCAGCATGACGTCAGCATGACGTCAGTAGTCAACTGCGGCTGGCTGGGGTCAAACCTGACGTGTGGGGGCCACACGTCAGTGACAGGGGGGGTTTAACAGGGTTAAATTAATCCTAATTAGGGATTAGTGGCGCTGGGGCCCACTGGTCAGTGTCAGGGGGTTAACTAACAGTGGTTAGCGCTAATCCTAATTAGCTACAGGGCTGGGCCCACCTGTCAGGGACTCAGGGGGGTCCTGCCGTGGTCAAAGTGGGTCAAACCCACCGGCGACGTGACGCCGGCGAGGCCCGAGACGGCGGCGCGATGCGGGATCGTGCTACAGGGCACGGGCGAGGCCGTTCTTGGGCTCGTTGGAGAGCTCTTGCTCCCGCGCGTCGAACGGTGGCCGTGGCTGGGCCTGGGGTGGCCGGAGTCGACGGCGGTGAGCTCGGCTACGGCCGCCGGAGTTCGGGTGCGGCCGGAATCGGCGTTGCAGGGTGTTTGGTGAGGCGTTGGTGCGTGCTGCGTGTTCCTAGTGAAGTGTGGAGCACGATAGTGTGCTCGGTTGGGTGCTACGGTGACCGTGGCCACGACGGCGACATCGCTGGCGGCGTGGAGCTCTCGGCCAAGGTGGGGCTAAGGCCTAGAGGTCGAAAGAGACCAGGGGAGAAGGGGGAAACGACTCGGGGGCTCACCGCGGTTGCAGTGGGCGTCGAAGCGGGCTCGGAGACGCACTGGAGACGGCGAATTCGACGGCGATGATGGTCAGAGCCCGAAGAGGGGAACGGCGACGTGGCGGCGATGCAGGGCTTCCGGAGGCCCGTGGAGCGGTGGGGAGGAAGAGGGGGTTGTGGCGGAGCTTCTGAGCTAGTCGGGGGAGCGAGGGGTGGCCGGAGACGGCT
>NW_021292976.1:3996-42680 GCF_002162155.2 Triticum dicoccoides
GAGTGAGAGAGAGCAGGGGGGAGGCGTGGCGTCGTCCAGGGGCATCGAGGCGAGGAGGGGAGGGCAGGCAGGCAGGGAGAGAGGTGGCGTGGCGCGGTGGCGCGCGCGCGCGCCGGCCACACTCCCCTCCCTCTGTCGAGGACGAAGACGACAGAGGAGGGAGGTGGGCTGGGCCGGCTGCTGGCTGGGCCGGCCAGCTGGCTGGGCTGCACAGGGAGGAGCCCAGGTAAGCTTCTCCCTTTTATTTTTTTCTGTTTTCTAATTTCTGACATTTGTTTTGATTTAAATAATATATTAAATCATTTATTTAACTTATGCCAATTTTTGCAGGGGCTAGATATATTATTTCAGAGCTCCTTTATAATTGGCATAATATTTGGACATATATTAATATATATAATTAATATATTTCCAAAGCAAATATTTATGCATTAATTCCAAATGCCCAAAATAAATACCTATGAGCTCTTAAAAATATTGGTTTGATTATTATCTCTGTCCAATATTTTCAGAGAGCAACATGAGCATTTTCTTGGACCCTTTTGGAGAAATTTTTATTTGGGTCATTTTCAAAATGATTCTGAGGGTTTCACAAATCCCCATTTCAAATTAAATGGAATTTTAAACATGATGCACACACTCTGATGCATGGCTAACTAGGATGTGACAGTTGGCGACCAGTGCAAATAAATGTCGCAGCAAAACGAGTTCAGAACTGAAACCACTTCAGAAGAGCTCAAGAAACAATATCCTAGGTACCCATAAAGCTGGCAAGATGCTTAGCAAGCTTATTAACTTTCTCTTGTTTGGCGCTTAAATCCTCCAACACTTGCTGTTGCACCAGAAAGTATGCATCTGAATTCTGCAGGGACTTCCTCAGTCCTTCGGCTTCCTATCGCATAACATCTGATCGATGTCTTTCAACTTGAAGTTGAGACTCAAGAATCCGAACTGATTCATGCAGCGAGTTTGAAGAGCTGGTGCCAGCAGTAGTTGCCAGTAACTCGAACACTACATCAAGACAGGACTTTGGGGTTGTCTCAGTGTCTTCAATATAGTTTTTATCAGCTTTCTTCGAGACCAACAGGGATGTCTCACTATCTCGAACCTTATCTGCATTACTTCCTTTACCATTGCATAACAAGGTACTCTTCTCCAATATTTTATCCGCGTTCTAAAACAGAAACAAACAAACACATCACGGGTTTACCATGTTGTATATGAAACTCATTTTGGTAAACCAGTTCAGTAGTAAGGTGGACAGGATAACAACATGAAACAAACATATATCTATGTAGTATGGTCACTGTATGGTCTATATCATTCTAGTTTATGTTGCCAAATCAAGATAGAGATAGTTCAAATCATATCTGTTTAAGACAAAGCAGCATAGACAAAATATAAGTGTGGGAAACTACACAGCAATAACAATACTTGTAATGTGCATGGCATGAGAACATAACTGTTTATTCAATTGAAACTAAAATCAACATAGAGCAAGTTACAACAGCAAACACATTAAAGAAACATGTTTAAAACATACCTGTTGCACCATTGGAGTTTCAATTGCATCCTTCAAATTTGAAATTAGTTGGTATGAGTAAATACAGTGATGCAAGAGCAAAGTAGTATGAACCATAGCTACGGAACCTGACCTGAGAACAATTCTTCTTCTGCTTTAAGAGTTGACTTGGGGTTCGGAGTGGTGGTCCTCGTGCTTTGGGCATTGCAGTTGCCTTACTAACTGCTCGTGTTTGGGTGCTCTATGGTGGAGACGGTGTTGTGTCAACTCGAACTGGGTTACTATCTGCTGGGGTTGGGGTTAGAAGGGGTGTTGCTGGTTCTCTGTCCAACTAGGTAGGGGTACAATCTGCGTGAGTCTAGGTTATGCGTGGTGGGGCTGGTTCTTGGCAAGTACAACCGTGGTTCTATCTACATCGACAGGTAGCACGATTTTTTCTGAAGATCGTGTTTTTACTCCCACAGATACTGTCATCACCCCCTCCAATTGAAATGGCTGATAAACAAGAAAAGTAATTGAATGTACAGACATTGTAAGATAGACAGGTGCAATGGATAGTAGGGAAGAAAACAAGGCATGAAATAATTCACATTTATGTTGTCTAACCAAACAGAATAGCAGGGCATAATTTCACATATATGATGGCTAATTAAACAGGATAGCCTGACACAATTTCACATGTATGATGGCTAACTAAACAGGATATAATGACATACTTCAAAATATGATGACTATGTAAACATGATGACATGATATAACTATAGGATGTGTCTATTAAAGTGGTTGGCATGCCATAAATCACAAACATGCCGTCGATGGAAACATGATGGCATGATATAATTCATGGATAGAATGACATAATTCAAAATATGATGACTATGTAAACAGGATGAGATGATATAAATATATTATGTCTTTAGAAAATGGGTTGGCATGCCATAATTTAGATACATGCTGTCTATGTAAACATCATGGCATGATATAATTCAAATATATGATTTATATACTAAGCAAGTGAGCAGAGGGCAATCGCATATATGATGTGTCAACTAAGGAGATGGCATTCAATATTGTGTATATGATGTAAAAACTAAGCATTGCAATACAACATATGCATGATATGAGTAATATAACCCGGCCAAGTTTGAGCATAAACCTCAGGGGGATAATAGGACTGGTCATCTGCCTCTGAATCCTCCTCTAAAGAGCTATCTGTAACAAACAAGATATCTACTTCAGGAGGTAGCATTGTTTGCTTTGAAGACCTTATTTTCACTCCAGATTTCTCGATCACCAATTCAAATGGCTGATGCACAGGAAGAGCAGTTGAATATATAAACATTGTCGACTAATGCAATGAGAAATACAAAAAAGGATGGCATGATATAATTCACATATATGACACTTGGCTAAACAACATGGCATTGCATAATTCACACATATAATGCCTTGCAACAAGATAGCATTGCATAATTCACATATATAATGTCTTGCAACAAGATGGCATTGCATAATTCACATATATGGTAATTAGACATTAAACATGTGGCATTCACACAAAGCATGTCTAAACTAAGCAAATGACATAGCAATGCAAGATACCATATGCACGATATGAGCAACATAACCCTGCCAAGTTAGAGCATGCACCTCGGGGGGGGGGGGGATAGGACTGGTCATCTGTCTCTGAATCCTCCTATGAGGAGCTATCCGTAACAAGCAAGATATGCGCTTCGTCAGATAGCATTGTCTGCTCTGAAGACCTTGTTTCACTCCAGATTTTTCCATGACCGTGCCGAATGGCTGATGCATTGGAAGAGTAATTGAATGTACTAAAATTGTTGAAAAATTTAATATGTAATAAAAAATGATGGCATGATATAATTCACATATAAGATGAACGGCTAACTAGGTTGGCATTGCAAAATTCACATATATGATGCCTGGCTAAACAAGATGGCATTGCATGATTCACATATACTATAAAGAAACTAAACATATGGCATTCACACAAAGCATGTCTAAACTAAGCAGATGACATATTTGATGTATAAAGTAAGCAATGCAAGGCACCATGTACATGATATTACCAACATCAGCATGCCAAGTTAGAGCGAAGACCTCAGGGGGTAAATAGGAGTGGTCTTCTCCTTCTGAATCCCCCTCAGAACAATTATCTTCCTCTTGATTACAATCCGAAATGGGTGGAGGGGGCCTGCCTTTGTGCCACCATGGAGCGACGTCTGCATGAAATTTTATTGCCACGCAAGGCTCATATATTTTGCTCTACACGTTCATTTCCATTGTGTACAATAACTGACATGCATATGTATAAAAGATAGTGAGATTATGTAAGGAGTGCATGCACAAATCCAGAGTGATGGTAGCAAACTGTGGATAGACCCAAAACCAATGATAGCAGGCAGATAATAGCTTTAGTTAAAAATACAGATAATGGATCCTTTAATGTTTGTTTGCACCCAACATGAAACTCATAGTAGACACCCGAGATTAACCAGATAGTATATAGATAGTACTGATTGCTGCCCCAATATGTACCCCACAACTATTTAAAAACTCAAGTTTTAGCATTAGTTTGTGTCAGGACCAGTTTTTCGGGATATTAATTTCCCAAAAGCCGGCCCTTGTGCTCACCAGCCCCCAGGATTACTGTTAGCTGATGAGACACCAACTTGTTACAGAAATTCCAAGCAAAGTACAAAATATGTAGTACAAGACCATTCTGGCCTATGGGTACAACAATTGGTCTCTAGTGGTTGATGGCGGAAGCGGTTTGCGGATCATCAGCGTCTATGGAACTCTGTTTCCCACAGGAACAGCTGACCAGGATAACTCCTATCTTCGCGAGGTTGCTATCCTCATTGCGTTGGTTCCGGGGCTGTCATCGCAACGCTCCTTTCCACGCAAGGAATTTGGCCAAGACAATAGCCAGGGACAAGCCAGTGAGTACTTTGAATGTACTCGCAAACATTGAGAACACAGGTATAATATAGCCACCGATAATCATGTTTTAAATATATTCTGTGATCACTTCGTCAGTTATGAAATAAGGTTCATGATGCGCGCAAGCAGATCATTCAAATAAAACATGAGTGAACAATCAGGGTGTAGAAATGAAAAGCACCGATCGGGTGTCTGAAGCGACGCCTTGAAAGGATAATAATATGAAGCATGCCTCAGTCGGGCGTCTGAGCGACACCACAGAAAGGGCTTATATATAAAAGGAATAACAAGCATGCCACAGTCGGGCGTCTGTGCGACACCACATAAAGGGCTTATAAGTAAATGAAATGACAAGCATGCCACAGTCGGGTGTCTGAGCGACACCTCATAAAGGGCTTATATAAGAGTAAACACAGTGAGTATCCAGGAGGTAGAACCGTCCCAAGGATACTCAATACTTCAAATAACATAAATGGTTAGTCCATAATAATAATATTCATAATCATCATATATCACAAGTCATAATCAATGTTCTGGTTCAGTAGTTTCTCCTCCGAAGACCGACACTAAGACCAACACTTGACCCATCCCAGACTGTAGTCCTTAACCATGGACACGGCTATTCGAATAGGTATTATATCTCTGCAGAGGGTGTACTCTTTACCCACTAGCAATGGATTCCTTTAGTCCATCGGGACTAATACCGTCCACGGTCTTTTGATTGAAAACACACCTGACCGCACACACCAGCCTAACTCACCAGTGTCTGGAATCACCCTTGACACCTATTAAGCAAAACTCTAAGTGGGGAGGCTACAACCTCGACTAGCATGGGATCACAAAATTTATACCGCGCGCAAACTGGGGGAGCTACCCCTTCGGCTACAAGCGAAACACCCATGCCCCCTGACCGGATGACTGGCTTTAATCCAGGGCCATGGAACCCTCATCGCGGTCTCTCTGTACGGTGTGTGCTAGGATAGGGGTTGACAACTTATTGAACCGTACCCTACCTACGGCAGGGACAAGTGGCAGCACGAAACAAGTATGGGGGTTATTGGAACAAGACTCGATCTACGCCCGACTCAGGAGGCTTAAGTATTTCCTGCATGATTAGCTCAATGATAATATTTCACATCCATCAGACACAACCACCACTCATCATACCTCCCCCTGCCCCACCAGTCATAACCGTCTCGACGAGGGACAAGCTCGTGTCTACCCAAGACAAAGACTTTCCCAGATCCTTCCCGGTAGGCATGAGAGGCATATGAGGGTGATTGTTACCACAAGTATAACCATTTCCAATAGCAAGAATTTCCATTATGCACTCAAAGTGTATGATCATATCGCCACATAAAAATAACTAATGCTGCATGTCGAGGTGGGGTTATAACCGTATCAAAGAATCCATAAAAATATTATGCCAGGGTTCAGAATTCTTGCCTTCAAGGTGTGGAGAGGCAGGGGCATTCCAAAACTTTTGAAAGTTCTCTCCTTCTTCAAATTCCTATTTTTGAAAATATTCAAATAACACATACTTTAAAAAACAGTACAAAAAAGTTGTTTGGAAAATTTTGAAATAAATATGAAAATAAACTAGACAACATTTGGGAAACAACAGAAAAAGAATCAAGTCATTTCGATTTATATTTAAAAAGTTATAGCCAGTCAAAGTTTCAGTCAAACTCTGTTTTTAAAATAAAACAGAAAAGAAAACGTTTCAGATAAGAATACGCTTTTGAAGCAGGGGATACACACTTGGGGGTTTTACGCCTTCACTTATCCAGCGTGGACGGGCACGTGGGTCACTGACAATGGGTCCATGGGGCCCACTGGTCAGGTTTGACCAGTCCTCTCTCCCTCCTCTTCCTCTGCCCAAACGGAGGCGGGACTCCGGCGATCAACGCCGACGAACGGCGGCTCCCCGTGTGCTCCAGAGGGTCGGGATGGATCCTCAAGACCGGGGCGGTCCTCCTGGTGGTCGTTGGGTCAGTGGGGGTGGAGGGAATCACCGGCGACGAGCTCCGCGGCGGAGGAAGCTTCGGGTGAAATTGGGGTTCTGGGTTACGGTGGCTCTGGGTTGCGTTTCAGGGGTTGGGCAGCTCCGCGAGTTTGAGGGGAGTCGAGTGGTGACGCTAGATGGACGGGAGGGGCTCGGGTTGTGACGCACGGCACCGGAATGAGGCGGAGGCCGCACTGATCGGAGACGGGGAAGAAAGCTTCCCGCCGTCGATTGCTGGCTGTGGTAACTCTAGAGAGGTGGCTTGAGGTCACCTGAATGCTTAGTCGAGCTCGGGGTTCCCTTTTATAGGCGGCGAAGGTCGGTTCTGTGGCGGCCATGGATAAGCTCGTCGGTGACCGTCATTCTGTAGGGGCAGGGTGATGTGGCGGCGACGAGCGCTAGCGGACGCGTTTGCGGATGAGATCGAGTTGTCCCAGGGGCAGCTGGCACGCTGGGGAGGCTCGGGCGGTGCTGCCATGGCCGGGGCCTGCTGTGGCCGGCCGCTAGTTGCCACGGCCGACCTGACGGCGGCGCTGTAGAGCTCCAGGGGCGGCTCTGCGGTGAAGGGAGGGGTCGGGGCATCGACTGGGCGAGGGGAAGGGCCAGAGCGAGCGCGGGGCGTCGGCAGCGGGACGCGGCGACTCGCGTGCACGCACGTGCAAAACGCGCGCTCTGGGCGCGCCCAGAGCATGCACGCCAAGCATTCGGCGAAATGCCCGAGCATGCTAGGCGGTGTGGGTGGAGCTGGGGATTTACAGGTCTAGGCTAGGGTCTCTTAGGAGATTAATGGACCTGCCAGTAGGTACAGAGGGGCAAGATCACAGTGCAAAACCAAAATCATGCCAAAACTGGACATGCACACCAGGTGTTTGACAGAATGCCAAAGGCACCTAGGCAACTCTTGGGGTGGCCCAAATCTCCAGATCAGAGTCTCTTTGGATGAATAAGAGAGTGGTGAGGTTAGTTTGTCAAAAGCAGAAACTTGTCAGTTCAAGTTTGTGAGGAAATTGATTTTGGACAGAAAGGGAAAGGCACCATTGCATGAACTTAAAATCCTCCAATGAGTCCACTCTCCTAGACTTAAGGGTTTAGCAGGATGGGCTATAAGTAGGAAAAGGCATCATGGGTAAAAGAACAAGATAAAAAGGGGTTGCAGTACAAACCACCAAGATGGATCATAATGAAAAAGAGGTTGTTTCACTCATTTTTTTCAAAGAACATAAAAGGGCTTTTGCATAAAGTTGCATAATATACTCCTATTAACATCCCATCATTTTGGTGGAAGCTAGAAAGGAATATTTAAATGGGTTGTAGTGCAAAATTACCCACTGGACCAGATTTGAAAAATTGGTATAGAGCTCAAAATATTAAATGAATGGAATATATTTTTGCATAAAAGTGACTTAAAAACATCACATGACATCTCCAAATTTTGGTGAAAATTTTAAATAAATTTATCAAGTGGTTGTAGTTCAAAAAGAGCTCCAAAACTAATGAAAAATCATTTTAAGGAATAAAGCTCAGAGAGAAATGCTTGTGCAAACAAATTCCACTGATAATAGGAATGCTTTCTTGAGAGGGTAAACAAGTCTAATAATATATTTGAAAGGTTGTCACTTGGGGTAAAACTCCATAATAACCAAGAAAGAATGGTTCTGAAATCAATGGAAAATCCAGAAAATGAAAGTTTGAATTTCCTGGCAGAATTTTAGTTAATAAAACAAGGTCAAAATTTTGGGGTGTCACAGTTTGGACCTGACTCGGAGTCTAATAGGTGAACATGACGATAAAGTAGTGTGTCATCATATTAAGCGATGCATAACGTAAGCAGATACAGAAGAGTGCGACCTCTCTTGCGGACCCGTGTAGTCCTCAAGGTCATCTGCTCAGTTGATGATGGTAATGCAGTTGTCATGGCTGCCGTCGGTGGGGAAGAAGATCTGAGGTGGCGAAAGACAGTCTGGAGAGCAGATCCCTGCTGTGGTGAACCCTTCTATCGGTGGAGCAGCTGAGCTGGGGTGGAACACAACGCAACAGGAGCGGGACAAACCACACAAGGTTTTCTTTGACACATATCTATAACATAAGTAATTGTGTAAGGGCTTGTTTGAATTTGAGGATTCTAACAATGCAGGTATAGAAAATACATATGAATAGGATAGGAATGCACGTGCAAAATAGACAATTTAAAAACACAGGATTTCTGCCAGTCTGGGTGTTTGGTTCACAAGAATTGGAAGATCACATGATGCAAAGAGGCATGGTGAGATTAAGTCAAACCACAAGAAAATGTACGGTTATAATGCTATTATGCTACTATCTCTTAGTCTTGTGCTTCATGAATAGGAATTTGAAAAGGAGGACAAGTGGATATTAAAATTCCTACGGTTTTTCTTTCAAGAAGACACTAAAGGAACAAATCCTACAGTATTCCTTTGCTCCATTCCTTTGAAGCAAATGCATGAATAGTAGTACCATAGGAAACCTTCCAATTCCTATGTTTTTCCTTCACTTTTCCCTTCAAGCACTGGCGATTCTAGTAGGCAGGCTTGAGCAAGGAAGAACCTACACTCAAAAAATGTTTTTGTGCTACTTCTACTACTTTGGACATAGGGCACTGCCCTACTAGCTCAACTCCCAGGCCAACCGACAAATGCACAGCTCAAACGCGCAGAGATAAAAAATGATGGCATTCATGAGAGTCCATCATGGATAGCTAAGTTGCCTGGTATCTCACTGCTTGTCATATAGCAGGAGAAACTAATCGTATTTCACATTACTACGTGTGCTTAGTGGGCAATATATATAACATGTAGAGTAAAAAAGAGATGCAACAAGTGTACAACCTCTTTGGCGAAGCCATGTCGATCTCAGCACGATTGGGTTGGTCGGTGAGGATGCTTCGGCTGACTTGGCTATTGGAGGAGGGGAAGAAGATCTTAGGCGTCTGGAGATGGAGCCCGGGGTACTGCTCCGCTGTCATGGAGGGTTTCGTCGTTGGAGCAGCTCCGGTGAGTTGTACGACGCCGAGGCTAAAGCTGAACAAGAGAGACGACATTAACTTAAGTGGAATTCTGATAGCATCTCCAATATATGATGTAAAATACATAACCACAAAGTGCTAGATGTAAAATACATTAGCCACTCATCTTTGAACTTAACTGTCGAAACTGAACTCAATTGTCGAAACTGAATTTTGCTGTCGAAACTGAATTTTGCTGTCGAAACTGGATTTTACTGTCGAAACTGAATTTTACTATGAAACTCATAGTAATAGAAAAGCAGTAGCGGTAGCAATGCACGGAGAAACAGCGCGTGCGAGAGCCGGGGCAATTGGTCGTGTAGCAGCATCAGGGTGAGGCTACACGTTAGCCGACTGACTTTTTCATCTCCGGTCAGTCGATTTTCGAGCCGTTGGATACGAAATCAAGGGCCTGCAATTCATCTTCAACCTCCACCCCCTGAGCCGCCAACCACCACCGGCCAAACCGCCGCCCCCCGCCGCCCGCGGCCAGTGGTGCGCCGCCCCGCCCGCCCCGAAACCACTCCCCACCGCCGGTCCACCGCCGCCCCGGCCATCCTTCCGGGCCTCCCTGTGTCGAGCTTTTTCTCCAGCGATCCCCACACCACCGTCCCACCACCGCTGGCGACCACCGCCCCACCCTGAACCCTAAGATAGATACTGGGGTACCTCTCCGGCGAGCCCCCTCCCAGCTGCGGCTGGTTCTTCCTTAACTTCGACGAGCCCCCCCCACCCCATGAAAATCAACTGACCCAAAAGTCGATTTAGTCGACTGAAGTGTAGTTAAATTGGAGCAGCATCGCAAGCAAGAGCAAGAGCGAGAGCAGCAGCACGAGCAAGAGCAAGAGCAGACTAGGCAGGGGACCGAGAGCCAGAGCAAAGCAGCAGCGCGAGTGAGAGCTAAAGCAGCAGCAGCTCCTACTGATGTGGACATCGCCGCCGAGGGAGCAACATCGTGGAGGAAGTGGCCGGCAACGCCGCCGTGGATGGAGCCATGCCATGTCGGCTCGGTACTGAGCGCCAGCAGAACCATGAGATCGAATCAAGAAGAAAATGTGGCGATTAGTGTACAACCTCTTTGGTGGCGCTGATTAGCCCTCAACTTCATTCAAGGAAACGGTGATGATGCTGCTCTTCTGGTGGTTCAGGTGAAGACGATGGTGTGGGAATGGAGGTGGCGTGAAAGACGAGGGGAACGTCTGGGTAACTCCTTGGAGGTGGAGGACGGGGTGGCTGAACCAGCAGGATGATGAGATCAATGACGGATCCTCATTCGGTACGGTGGATGAGGGACATCGAGGTGTTGCTGTGGACGACATCGTCGGGGAAGAGGCTCCGGCTGGGTGGCGGACGGAGGAGGGTGTGGGGCTTCGCTGGTTTTCGCAACCTCGATGTACGAATGAGTGGGCGGATGGGATGGGAGTGGGGAACCATGGCTTAGGGACGTGCTTGTCCGAAATGTCGGGTAAGTTATGGAAGTACGCCCACCAATTTGGGCTAGGCGGTTTTTTAGGTTCAGGGGTATCATGGGTATTTCGCGTGTTGGGATTTCGCAGGAGGTGGGTGTCAGTGTCAAAACCGGCGGATCTCGGGTAGGGGGTCCCGAACTGTGCGTCTAGGCGGATGGTAACAGGAGGCAGGGGACACGAAGTTTTACCCAGGTTCGGGCCCTCTTGATGGAGGTAAAACCCTACGTCCTGCTTGATTAATATTGATGATATGGGTAGTACAAGAGTAGATCTACCACGAGATCAGAGAGGCTAAACCCTAGAAGCTAGCCTATGGTATGATTGTGTGTAGTCCTACGAACTAAAACCCTTCCGCTTTATATAGACACCAGAGGGGCTAGGGTTTTACAAGGTTGGTTACAAAGGAGGAGATATACATATCCGTATTGCCTAGCTTGCCTTCCACGCCAAGTAGAGTCCCATCCGGACACGAGACGAAGTCTTCAATCTTGTATCTTCATAGTCCAACAGTCCGGCCAAAGGATATAGTCCGGCTGTCCGGAGACCCCCTAATCCAGGACTCCCTCAGTAGCCCCTGAACCAGGCTTCAATGACGATGAGTCCGGCGCACAGTGTTGCCTTCGGCATTGCAAGGCGGGTTCTTCTCCAACTTTCAAGTGTTCGTAAGCAGTGTTCGGCTCCATAAATGTTGAACTTCTTGGCTTCTGTGCCCAATAAGGGCTTTCTCCCACGCATCGAATGAATACGAGGCGCCAGGGCATTTTTACCTTCACCCCCTAGCCAGATAAATAAATTGTCTATTAAAGGAATGGGGATTCTTAGATCCGATCCATACCATCCTCCCCCAGCGAGAATTCATCAGAGCATGTTTCGGAAAGATCCATTCCAGCATGGCCGACCTCCGTAGCTCCTCCTCCCGCCCCCGTAGCCCTAAGCCCGGTGATTGGGAGATGTGTTCAGTCCCGCATAGTCGATTAGTTGAGCTGCAGACTAAGGGATTTCTCCCTCCGGCGTATATGGTGCCCATTCGAGCCGGGCTTGCCACCTACAATGGCGGGGCGCAAGCGGAGAGCTTTCCTTGTCCCTCCATGGGGGAACGGGTCTGCCTTGTTCCTTATTTACTAAGGGGACTCAGATTTCCAATTCATCCATTCCTCCGCGGGCTCCTGGTATTCTACGGCCTCCAATTACACAATCTCACCCTGCCTCCATTCTACATATCGCCGGTTATGTTGCTCTCTGCGAGTTGTTCCTGGGCTGCGAGGCTCACTTCGAGCTGTGGAAAAGGCTATTCTGCCTTGTCCCTCGCACACAGAGGGAATCACTTTATCAAGTGGGCGGAGCCGAAATATGGCGCATCGCCGATACCGGATACCTGTTCGGTACCCCGAAGAAGCCATCCGAAGACTGGCCTTCAGAATGGTTTTATATGGAGGACGTCCCCCTTCCGGACCCTATTCGGCGGGGTCTTCCTGAGTTCAACAATGCTCCTTTGAAGAAGCACCAAAGTTGGCGCTCACGGAGCCCCCAGGTGGAAGACAACGGAGAAGTTCTCTATCTGATGAACCGGATCAAAGCACTGGCTCGATCAGGATTGACAATAATCAAAGTTATGTCGATTTGCATAATGCAGGGAGTGCAGCCACTTCAATATCATGGGCACCCCTTGTGGTGTTACAACAGGGCAGATGATGCCACCCGCTGCAGGCGTAAGGGTTCGGACAATGCTGCCGCTTTAGCGAAAATTCTGTCTGAACTGTTCAAGGGTGAGGAAGACAAGTTCACCCGCATCAAGCCACGAGATGGATTCTCCATGTACAATCCTCCAAGCTGGGTAAGTTATATCTCCCTGCCCCCATTTTTCCACTGTGAAAAGCCATAAAGGGGGTCAGCAGCCCTTCTCCACAACCAAAGGACCCTGACCGGGCCCTCGATTCCAAACTTGAAGAAGATCCGGTTATCTCCATGGAACTGATAGACCGGCAGTTCTATCAGTTAAGCTGCGACGATGCCCTGGTGGCCATTATGGCCGACTATCCCGGACTGCTCGCTGCATCGCAGGTAAGAAAAATCAAAAAGTCCCAACTCCAAAACTAGGATCCCCTTTTAGGCACTTCACCCACCATATACACATGGCATCTTTTACAGGGAAGGCATTCGGGATGCCCTGCTGAACCCGCAGCAACTCGCCAACAAGAGGCACCGAGGCCGGGTAGGCCAAAAAGGAAGGCGGTCAGGACGGAGACGCCAGCGCAAAGGTATAGGAAAAACCCTGCTCCGTGGTTGTCATCTTTCTCAAAATGTAATGACGCCCATGTTTCTTTAATAGAAAAAACGCTCGCCGGAATATGTCCGGTGATGCTACCAATCAAGCTTCCACCAGTCGGGCGCCAGGACCGGACATGGAGGCGGAAGCCGATATGGGGCAGGCGCCGGATAATCCCCCTACATAGGATGCAGATAGATTATCCGCTACAAACTCAGAAGTGGAAAGTGCCATGAATCATAGGCGCCACCGGGCCGTACTCCGTGACGCTTGTTTCTCACCAGAGGCGTACCTCCGTGCTGCTCAAGATGGTCTAGCCAGAGCCACGGATCAGTATGTAAAGGATGTACGGGTGAGTAAATCTGGCAATTTATATGTATCAGTAGCCCCTGAGACTTGAAACAGTTAGCAGAACTAATTTAAGGATCATCTTTAATGTGCAGGTTCTTACAGAGAAGAATACTAGGCTGTCCCAGGAGCTGGAGGAATGCAAGATCCAACTGCAGGCCGCTCTTGCCGCATTGCAGGAACAGAAAAAGCCTCCCGCTGGTAACATTTACTTTAAAGAATGATGGTTACCATATAGTGTGCGATGTGTCTGCAGATCTAACAATTGATTCTGCAGATGAATCCGGAGAAAATCCTGGGGACCAGCATGTTATGCGACAGCTAGAGGCTGGCAAACGCGTGCTGACTGAGGTTATGCGGGAGAAAAACAATCTCCAAGACGCCAATATTAAGCTGAACGTGGAACTAAAAGAAGTTCGGGGCCAGCTTGCGGACTCCGAGAAGGAGAATAAGTGGCTTCGGCGCGGCATTTTCAGTAAGTGTTGGAATGAATCCTTTTAAAGGAGTTCGGCGAACAAACTGACCAATAGCGTTATGTCTGTAGGTATGCTGACGGGTCATCCCGCGGAGGAAATGCCCGGGTCTGCGGGTGATCTTCTGTCCGAGCTGTCACATCTGCACGAACAAGTTCAGCAGGTGACGCAGGGTCTTGCCCAGGCCTTGTGGCCGTCCGTCTCCCTGCCAGAAGGCGTTGCAGAGCTTGCGGAGAAGCTGAAGGGAGCACGGCGGCGCTTCCGATTATGGAAGATATCAGCCTGCCGACAGGGTGCCAGAGAAGCCTGGGCCATGGTGAAGACGCGCTATACCAAGGCAGACCCAAATCACATGGCCGAGGTCGGACCTGTGGGGCCCGATGGAAAAGAGATCCCCGTTAGCTTAGTTTATGGGCAAGTAGAATTAGCCGCAAAGTATGCCCAACATGATTGTAAGCTAGACCGCCTGTTGGATGGTATAGAGGAGGAATTTAGTCAGTCTGCATGACTATGTAATTAAAGTGACATGTATAATGCCTTCTAGCCGGATTGTAGATCATTTGTCGTTGTGGACCTTTTCGCTTCAACCTCCGGGCCCGATAGTCCGGAGTGAATCTGAATACCCGCTCAGTTATATAAAACCGGGGTATGCGTGGAGACCAGGCGTAGGGGTCATTAGTGCTTTATCAGACAAGTGCCCAACTAGTTATGTTATATTACATGGGTAGTAAGAAACATCTTCCAGGGAGAATACTTCCGTTAAGGGTTCCTTTCCCTGGGTAAGCATGCCCTAAAGTGCATGTCCGGACCGCGATAGGAAACGCAGAAAAAACGTCTGGGGGCGGATATGGACAATAAATAAAGATCATCTTTTGTTCACCGACCGAATATTCCCTTAAGAATGCTTGCTTTCGGCTTCTCCCAGTCTGAGGTACACATCCGGCTGACCTGACAGTAACAATCGCAGAGGTGCTCCCCTTATGCCCTAGCCGAATTAACGGGAACGTAGGGCATAAATACAAGAGCCAGGCAACCCAGCTTGGCCAAAACTTAAGTCATATTGATGCATATAATGGTGAAAAAAGGTACATGCGGAAGTATAAAACATGTGTTGGGCATGAGGCCCAGATAAATAATTTAAGCTTCTGTGAAAAAAGCCCCCAGGTATGAAGAGTGCGGCTAGCGCATCTGTAATGTACAAGCGAGGCACAAGGTGACCCTTGAAGGCCTAGAGAAATAATAAAAGAAAGAAAGGGAAACAAGAAAGATGATGTATATGCAGAAAATGGACAAAGGGAGGGGACTAACATAGAGTCCGGTGCTAGGCGTAGAATCTTCGGAGCCTAGCCGCGTTCCATGGGTTTGGCTCGAGTCGACTAGTCAATGCATCCCGCAGTCGGTACGCTCCACCGGTCAGAACTTGGTCAATAATGAAAGGACCTTCCCATTTGGGCTCGAGCTTGTTCTTTTTCTTATCCGGCAGGCGTAGAACTAGTTCGCCAATGTTATAAGTTTTGGCCCATACTTCTCTACTTTGGTATCTTCGAGCCTGTTGCTGATAAAATGCGGAACGGGCTTTGGCTACATCGCGCTCCTCTTCTAGGGTGTCTAGACTGTCCTGCCGATCGATCTCGGCTTCTCTTTCTTCGTACATGCACACTCGAGGTGAGTCATGAATTATGTCACAGGGCAAGACTGCCTCTGCGCCGTACACCATAAAGAAGGGTGTATATCCGGTACTACGATTCGGCGTGGTCCGCAGCCCCCAGAGTACGGAGTCGAGCTCCTCTACCCAGTGTGTGTTAGACTCTGTTAAGGAGCGTACTAATCTGGGCTTAATGCCACTCATTATAAGACCGTTTGCTCGCTCGACTTGACCGTTGGTTTGTGGGTGATAGACTAAAGCGTAATCAAGCTTGATGCCCATTTTGCTGCACCAGAGTTTTACCTCGTTCGCCGTGAAGTTCGTGCCATTATCAGTGATGATGCTATGGGGGACGCCATAATGGTCTATAAGCCCGGATATGAAGTCTATCACTGGTCCGGATTCGGCTGTTTTAACAGGTTTGGCTTCTATCCATTTGGTGAATTTATCCACCATGATCAATAAGTATTTTTTCTTGTGGGTTCCCCCTTTAAGGGGTCCAACCATGTCAAGCCCCCAGACCGCAAAGGGCCATGTAATGGGGATTGTTGGAGGGCGGTGGGTGGCATGTGGCTTTGATTTGCAAAGAGCTGGCAACCGGCGCAATGTTGGACCAAGTCCTGTGCATCTGTTCGGGCTGTTGGCCAATAGAATCCTGTACGGAAGGCCTTGCTTACAAGAGGCCGAGCTGCGGCATGATGACCGCCGAGTCCAGCGTGAATTTCTGCCAAAAGATTCCGCCCTTCCACTTCGGAGATGCACCTTTGAAGGACTCCGGTAGTACTTTTTTTGTACAATTCTCCCTCATGGACCCTGTAGGCCTTGGATCGCCGCACTATGCAGCGTGCCTCATTTCGGTCCTCCGGAAGTCCCTGTATAGTTAGGTAGGCCAGGAATGGTTCAGTCCACGGGGCAATAATGGCCATTATTTCGTGGGATGAAGGTGTTATTTCGGTGACGGAGCCTCTGATTGTGTCAGAGAGTTCGGTATTGGGTATTTTGGCCTGGTCCAGACTGTTGTTACCGGTGTCCCCTTCCCATACTATGGATGGTTTAAACAGCCTTTCCAAAAATATGTTGGGGGGACTGCATTGCGTTTTGCACCGATGCGGGCGAGGATATCCGCCGCCTGATTGTTTTCCCGAGCCACATGGTGAAATTCGAGCCCCTCGAACCGAGCTGACATTTTTAGGACGGCGTTTCGATAGGCCGTCATTTTTGGATCCTTGGCGTTAAAGTCTCCCTTTATTTGGGATATTGCGAGGTTTGAATCCCCACGCACCTCCAAACGTTGAATGCCCATGGAGACTGCCATCCGAAGACCATGCAACAGAGCTTCGTATTCGGCTGCATTGTTGGAGTCTTTATACAATATTTGCAGCACGTATTGAACGGTATCTCTGGTTGGGGACATCAGGACGACGCCAACCCCTAGACCAGCCAGCATTTTAGAACCATCGAAGTGCATGATCCAATTGGAGTATGCGCCGTACTCTTTAGGGAGTTCGGCCTCCGTCCATTCGGCGACGAAGTCGGCCAATACTTGCGACTTGATGGCTCGTCGAGGTTTGTATGTTATGTCGAACGGGAGGAGCTCAATGGCCCATTTGGCAATCCGGCCCGTAGCGTCGCGGTTGTTTATAATATCATTAAGTGGCACTTCCGAGGCTATTGTAACCGAACACTCTTGAAAGTAGTGTCACAGCTTCCGGGATGCCATGAATACCGCATAGGCTATCTTTTGATAATGTGGGTACCGTGATTTGCATGGAGTGACGACAGTGGATACACATTATACCGGCTTTTGAAGAGGGAATTTGTGTCCGTCTTCTTCTCGTTCGACGACGAGCACTGCGCTGACAACTTGATGAGTTGCCGCAATGTACAACAGCATTGGTTCGCCGATGTTTGGCGCGGCCAGGATTGGGTTGGTTGCCAAAATGGCCTTTATTTCTTCCAGTCCGGCTGTGACCGCATCCATCCACTCGAAGTGTTCGGTGCGCCGAAGGAGGCGATAAAGGGGTAAAGCCTTTTCTCCTAAACAGGAGATAAAGCGGCTTAGAGCCGCCACGCATCCGGTTAACTTCTGGATTTGTTTGAGGTCTGTTGGGGTAGCCAACTGTGACAAAGCTCGGATTTTGGCCGGATTAGCTTCAATACCTCTATTGGAGACAATGAAACCCAGGAGCTTTCCGGCTGGTACGCCGAAAACACATTTTTCTGGATTGAGCTTGATGTCGTATGTTTGGAGGTTGTCGAATGTGAGCCTCAAGTCGTCTATCAAAGAGTCGACGTGTTTGGTTTTGACGACCACATCGTCTACGTATGTGTCACAACCCTAGAGTACCTGAGTGAAATAGTTGCATCTGCACTCATGCATCATGTCTAAAATTTCTGAAAGTTGAATTGAGGTTTGTTGAAACCCTCAGAAACCAGTTCAAAATTAATCAACATTAAAATGTCTTCAAAGAAATCCAAGAAAATGTTCCTCTTAGTCTCCGAAAATATTGGCAAGAAGTAAAATTCAAACCAATGTTTTTGGTATCTCAGAAACATTTATTTTGGGCCTTTGAATTAATTCAATAACTATTTGCATTGGATATATATTCTTTATATAATTAATATATGTCCAATAATTCTGGAACATTTTATGTGGTCTAGGATATTTTAGTTATAGTCACATATTTATTTTCAGGATTTTATAAAATGGTTTGGTGTTAAAACTAAACCCAAAACAATTGCAGAAAAATAGAAAACTGAAACAATTTAGAAAAACAGAGAAGAGAGAGAGCTTACCTGGGCCAACTTACCTGACAGCCTACCTGTCGGCCCACTACTGTGCTAAGCCTAGCCACCTGGCCGGCCCACCGAGGGCAGGGGCGTCTTCTTCCTCCTGCTAGAAGGCAGAGGAGAAGACAGCCATGGCGCCGCGGCGTGCCACACGGGCAGCTGCCTGCCTGGCTGCCCCCTCGTCACCCTGGACTCCCTCTGCGACGCCACGCTAGCCCCTGGACCCCCTTGACGCTCTCACACTCTCCCTCGCCCTCGTCCCCTTCTCCGTCTCTCTCTCACGCGCGCGACCGAAAGCAGCCGTCGCCGCCGACGAGCTCCCCCACAGCCACAACCATCTTTGATCCTCTCCGATGCGCCCCCGAGCTCCGCCTGGTGCCCCTCTTCCTCCTCGCCAAGCCACGCAAGCCGAGGATCACCATGCCATCGTCTTTGAGCTCGTCACCACCGCTTCTGCTCGCCAGACTTCGCCGGTCGATTCACCGCCTCCGACGCTTCCCCGAGCACGCTGGCCATCCCTACGTCACCACAGTGAGCCCTCGAGTCGTTTCCCCCTTTTCCCCTGGTCGTTTTTGACCTCTAGGCCATAGCCCCATCTTGGCCGAGAACTCCATGCCGCCGGCGATGTCGCCGTCGTGGCCACAGCCACCACAGCTCGTGTCCGAGCACACCATCGTGCTCAGCATGATCCCATGAGCCCGCAGACAACCGCAGCGCCCCCTCCCGTGCTCTGTAGCGCTATCCCGAGGATGCCCGAGCTGCTGCCGCCGGTGAACCTCGTCGCCGGCCACTTTTCTGGCCACCCCAGCTCCTACCACCACCCCCAATGGATGCGCCTCACTCCCAGGAACCCGTAGGTGCAACCCACAGATCGAATGGTGCCTTGTAGAGCATTTCCGAGCCGCCCCGCCGTCTCTGTCGTCGCCGGCGGCTAAACGCCGGCGACCCCTGACCCGTTGACCGACATGGGTTGACCCCACTGCCCGATTTGACCTCCCCCTCTCTCTCACTGACTTATGGGCCCCGCCCGACTAATTACTCCAGTTAGCGCTAATTAGCTAGTTAGGTTAGTTACTACAGTCGCTGACCAGTGGGCCCAGGCTAGCTAGTTAGGGCTAACTAACTTAGTTAGTTGACTGGGTCACTGACCAGTGGGTCCCACTGGTCAGGTTTGACCTGGTCGATGCCTTTGACCTGCTGACATCATCTTGACGTCATGCTGATGCAGTAATACATTTTCTGGATTTAGTTTAAATTATAATAATTCAGAAAATTCTAGAAAATATCCAAAACTTTGAAAAATCATAGAAAATAATCTATAACTCCAAATGAAAAGTTTTATATATGAAAAATTATCAGAAAAATCCAAGGAATCTGTTTATG
Organism: Triticum dicoccoides; assembly: GCF_002162155.2. NCBI lineage: Eukaryota > Viridiplantae > Streptophyta > Magnoliopsida > Poales > Poaceae > Triticum > Triticum dicoccoides. The sequence goes on from NW_021292976.1 coordinate 23,884, forward strand.
GCATTTTCATGCATGTTTGAGCAAGTTAACCTCACTGTTTAGTCCAAAACATGATAATGCACTATTTAAATTCATAGTTTGAATTTGAATTTGAACCTTGAGTTCAAATCAACCCAAAACCTTTCTGTTACTAGTTGCATTAGCTCAAATCACAACATATTGTCGTGCCATGATCATGCATCATATTGTGATTGCATTGATTGTGCTCTGCCTTGTTTGTCGGTAATTATCCCCTCTCGGTAGACGCTGCTCCGACGCTGTGATCGTTGACACTGATGAAGACTCAATGTTATCTTCAGAAGTGCCAGGCAAGCAAAAACCCCTTGTTCATTCCGATACAATCCCACTCTCTCGCTCATGCTCTCTTTTACTGCATTAGGACAACACCGATTCAACTGTTACATGCTGCGATAGTTGAACCCTTTCCTTTGCATGACCTGTCATTGCCACAGTAAATAGATGAAACCCACTAGCATGAGTAGGAGTTGTTTGAGCCCTGTTGTGCCTACTCATTCATGCTTGTTTGTCATGCCTGCTACTGCTTAGAGTTGAGTCAGGTCTGATTCGTCGGGGATGAATTGGAATGTGGTGAACATGTCCTACCGTTGAGAGCTAAGTGTGTGAACACAATTTGGTAAAGGTAGCGGTGAGAGGCCATGTAGGAGTACATGGTGGGTTGTCTCATTGCAGCCGTCCTTAGGAACTGAGTTCTGTGTTTGTGGTCCATGAACAGTTACTACCACACATTGGGTTCCGGTAACTCGACCCCTCTCGACTTATTAATCCACTCGATCTCTGTCCAGGAGTTGCAACTAGTTTCTGGTGTTTGTAGGTAGTGTTAGTAGTCTACCAAGTGGCACCCGGTACAGGTGGGCTTGGGACAGACTAGGCACAGTGGCCCGGTGTACCAAGTGGCACCCGGATGGTGGGCTTGGGAACCCTGTACACATCGTTTGGGGCCGTGAGCGACACCCCGGCCGGATCTCCTTGCGGATGGAACCCAAATAGGCGATAAACCTGGACTAGAGACTTGTTGGTTAGTCAGGTCGTGGCCGACTCCCTCGCCCGGCTTCCGCTTGAAGGTTGCCGAGGTACATGACGTGTACAGGGCGATAAGTGGCGAGAGCGTGTGTGAAGAAGTACACCCCTGCAGGGTTATCATTATCTATTCGAATAGCCGGATTCCTCGGATATGGAAACTTGGACCCCTTGCATAGTTCATAGACAAGTGAAAGTGGATACTCTAAAACTCGCAAGATAAGCGTGAGTGCTATGGATGGCCTTCTCGTAGGGAGACAGGAGCGGATCCATAGTGGTGTATTGATATGGTGAATTTGTGGACTCGTGTGCACCACCTCAAAAGAGTTACTTGCAGTCGTAGTTCAGGTTAGCCACTGAGTCAAAGCTGGCTTGCTGCAGTTAAACTCCACCACCCCTTTGTTGATACTGATGCATATGTAGCTAGTTCTGATGTAAGTCTTGCTGGGTACATTTGTACTCATGTTTGCTTAATTTATGTTTTGCAGAGAGACTTCAGTCTCGCTAGTAGTTCTGCTTGGACTTCGACGTTTAGCTTGTTACCTCAGCTACGATCTTGTGCCCTCGGCAGGATCTGGTAGATAGTCAGGCTTCTCAGCCTTTTTCATTTGTAGATGTCTGTACTCAGACATGTTAAGCTTCCGCATGTGCTTTGACTTGTATGCTCTGAATGTTGGGTCATGAGACCCTTGTTTGTAATACCTCGCTCCTCGGAGCCTAATGAATAATACTTGAGTCGTAGAGTTATGTTGTGATGCATGTTGTATTTACACATATCGAGCATATTGTGTGTATGATTGAAATGCTTGGTATGTGTGGGATCCGACAACCTAGTTGTTTATCCTTGGTAGCCTCTCTTATGGGGAAATGTAGTCTTGGGCTTCCATGAGCCATAGTAGTCCGCTACAGCCCAATTCACCAGAGTCCTGCTAGCCCAGCACTACTGCTCCGGAACACTTGACTGGCCGGCATGTGATTCACTTCGTTCCTATGTCTGTCCCTTCGGGGAAATGTCACGCGGTGACATCCGGAGTCCTGCCTAGCCTGCTACAGCCCGGGTTCCCGGAGTCCTGTTAGCCCAGTGCTATAGCCCGGATTCGCACGCTGCTGACCGACATGCTCGATGTTGATTCATGTATGCCTGTCCCCGTAAGTTAGTGCCACCTTGGGTTCACGACTAGTCATGTCGGCCCGGGTTCTCTGTCATATGGATGCTAGCGACACTATCATATATGTGAGCCAAAAGGCGCAAACAGCCCCGGGCCATGGTAAGGCGACACCCGTGGGAATACCGTGCGTGAGGATGCAAAGTGATATGAGGTGTTACAGGCTAGATCGGTGTGACTTAGAATCGGGGTCCTGATAGTATGCCTCTACTGTTTTGCCGATTTGTTTCTCCAGACATGTCTGAATCATGCGCTGATATGTTGCGCCGACATTTTTGAGCCCAAAAGGCATTGTGTTAAAACAGAAAGGGCCGTATGGTGTGATGAATGCCGTTGTGGCTTGGTCGGACTCCACCATCTTGATTTGGTGGTAACCGGAGTATGCGTCGAGGAAACACAATGACTCTTGTCCTGCGATAGCATCAATGATTTGATCGATGCGTGGGAGGGGGAAGGGATCCTTTGGGCAAGCTTTATTGAGGTCTTTGAAATCGACACAAAGGCGCCAGGATTTGTCCTTCTTTGGTACCATCACCAGGTTTGCTAGCCAGTCCGGGTGTTTTATTTCTCTGATGAATCCAGCCTCCAATAACTTGGCTAGTTCCTCTCCCATGGCATGTCTCTTAGGTTCGGAGAAATGCCGAAGAGCTTGCTTGACCGGCTTGAATCCCTTTAGGATATTAAGGCTATGCTCGGCCAGCCTGCGTGGGATTCCTGGCATGTCTGAGGGATGCCAGGCGAATATGTCCCAGTTCTTGCGCAGGAACTCTCGTAGTGCAGCGTCCACAGTGGGGTTTAACTGTGCCCCGATGGAGGCTGTTTTTGTAGGGTCCGTTGGGTGGACTTGGAATTTGACTATTTCATCCGCTGGTTTAAAAGAGGTGGACTTGGATCTCTTGTCGAGTATCACATCATCCCTGTCCACTTTGGAGCGTAGCGTGGTTAATTCCTCAGCCGAGAGGGCTTCGGATAATGCCTCAAGGGCCAGTGCGGCTGTTTTGTTTTCGGCGCGGAGTGCTGTGTCCGGATCATTGGTGAGAGTGGTGATTCCATTGGGCCCGAGCATTTTGAGCTTCATGTACCTGTAGTGGGGTACGGCTTGGAAGATTGTGAACGCCTCCCGTCCTAAAAGAGCGTGATAACCACTGCTGAACGGGGCCACTTGGAATGTAATTTCTTCGGACATGTAATTATCCGGCGTCCCGAATACCACATCTAGTGTGATTTTCCCAGCGCAGCATGCTTCCCAACTGGGGATGATTACTCTAAAGGTTGTGCTACTTTGCTCAATGCGGTTCCAGTCTATTTTCATCTTCTGAAGAGTTTCCTCATAGATGAGGTTTAATCCGCTGCTGCTGTCCATGAGTACTTTGGTGAGTCGAAAGCCATCCACGATTGGACTGAGGACCAGTGCGGCTGGTGCTCGGGCCGTCCGGAATTTAGGTTCGTCACTGGCATTGAAGGTAATAGCCGTGTCACTCCATGGATTTATTGCTGCTACGTGGCAGATTTCGGCCATCCTGCGGAGTGTTCGCTTGCGCCTATTGTTTGACGCGAAGGTCTCGAAGACCGTTAACACCGTATTGTTATCCATGGGATGGTGCTCTGTGGTATTTGGGAGAAGAAGATCCTCACCACTTTTGGCCACCTGCCGGAGTATCCAACATGCTCTGAGGCTGTGCGTTGGTATTGTATCCGCTGTACTATGAATTTTGCAGGGTCCATTGAGCCATCCCTCCAGTACGGTTCCATACCTTGTAGAGGGTTTTTGCTTTTTAGTGGTTGACCTGGGTGTATTGTGATAATGCACCCTTTTGTTTTGGACTGGGTTTGTGTTCAGGGCCGGATTATCCCAAAAGTTTATTTCGGTTCTCCAGGCACTTTCCATCGCGTAGTACTTTCATACTATGGACGCCAAGTCAGCGAAGCGTGTTATCTCACGGCGATTTATGGTGTTAAGTATTCCCTTGTCCGTGCAATTATTGCAGAAAAATAGGATTGCGTCCTCCTCGCGACAGTCCTTAACCTTGTTCATCGCAAGGAGGAATTTGGCCCAATAGTGATGTACTGCTTCTTGGGGCTCTTGCCTGATGTAGGAAAGATCGTTTATGTTTGGGTGGGTGGGTGGAATTGAATCCGAACCCTCACCTGATCTGGGATCCAGGGGTCGAGGAATTTCCAAATTTTGGAAGTTCCGGTTCCGGGGTGTGACCCGATAATCCTGGCCCGCTGCCTGACTCTAAGTTCAGGGATCAGGTGTTGTCCTCCCGCGAACGGGTATCCGGCTCAAAGAGCTCGGGAATCTGGACATAGTTGGTCCTCAAGATGGAGGAAAGGTCACCGCATTGTTCCTCCACCACTGCAACATGATGGGTGACCGGTGGAGAGTTAATCTTCCTTTGATTGGGTTTAAGCCCAATCCGATCATAGTCCGTAGTGACTCCCAAGACGGTGATGCGATCCAAGAGCTCGTTTAAGGAGGCGAGCTCCATTGGATCCATCTGTTCGGCGAGTGCCGATTTGACATGGAGGTTGTTTTCGATGACCCGAGAAGTCATCGTCGGCGCGGCGGCCGAACATGCGGTCATGATGAAACCGCCTAGCCGGAGAGTTTGGTCGACATCCAGAGTTCCCCCGACAGTAGTACCATCTTTAAAGACGAGATGAGACATCCTTCCTTCTGGCAACGGCACAGAGGAACTCTCAATGAAAGCACCAATGTCTGTGTCAAAACCGGCGGATCTCGGGTAGGGGGTCCCGAACTGTGCGTCTAGGCGGATGGTAACAGGAGGCAGGGGACACGAAGTTTTACCCAGGTTCGGTCCCTCTTGATGGAGGTAAAACCCTACGTCCTGCTTGATTAATATTGATGATATGGGTAGTACAAGAGTAGATCTACCACGAGATCAGAGAGGCTAAACCCTAGAAGCTAGCCTATGGTATGATTGTGTGTAGTCCTACGGACTAAAACCCTTCCCGGTTTATATAGACACCGGAGGGGGCTAGGGTTTTACAAGGTCGGTTACAAAGGAGGAGATATACATATCCGTATTGCCTAGCTTTCCTTCCACGCCAAGTAGAGTCCCATCCGAACACGAGACGGAGTCTTCAATCTTGTATCTTCATAGTCCAACAGTCCGGCCAAAGGATATAGTTCGGCTGTCCGGAGACCCCCTAATCCAGGACCCCTTCAGTGGGAGTTTTCACGCGCATTGTAATTTTGGGATAGCAAGGCGTGGGTTGAGATGGAGGGAGTTTTCGGAGAACAACGAGACAAAGATATATCTTAAATATTTCGGGGTAACAAGGCACGGGTTGAAGAGGTGGGAGTTTCACAGCACGATAGACAGAGATGCTGGCTTGAAATTTCGGCATAACAAGGCGCGGTTTGAAATTTCGGGAGAACAAGCTTAACATGTACCAAAAAAAGACAATTTGCACCTCATCACTAGAGAGAGCCATGTCCCGTTTTGCTATATTACCAGAAATGCATTCAAATACAACAACAAAAAAACTAAAGAAATTGGGACAACAAACATAACGTGTACAGTACCAAAACAATTTGCACTTCCCTCAACAATAAAAAAACAATGTGTGTTGTCTAGCATATGGACTAAATTTGAGTACATTTTCCTTGTTTGAATGGGATTGTACTCGGGTTAGTTATACAACCATCTAAATATTATCTTCACAACACATCACATGAATATAGGAGAAGTAAATTCCTATATAAATACGAACTACATGTACATACGATCTCAGATTCAAATATATGTATCCATTTTAAGTTGAATTCAAATCATAGTACATGTATGCTCTAGGTAGATGTTTGGAATCTAAACCATGTATGATACTACGTACAATGTGTTTAACATGCACAACACACACAAACACCATTGAGACTAGTAAGGTACACGTGCATTGCACGCGTGAGATTTGGCAACCAAATTATGAATAAATACCACATTATAGTATGTAAGATTTGAGCCATATATGCATGATGTAGATGTTCGTTTAAATCTTATAGTTCATTCCATTGAGAATCATCTAGTTTTTATAAGAAAGCTAATCTATTTTAAGATTCATGGAATTGTGCGTTGTAAAGCATAAAGTAAAAACAAATAATGGCAAATCATGTAGAAAAACATTTGGGCAATTCTGATACGGAAGATTCTAGAACAAAGAAGAAGTGCTTGTGTTTTGAGGTTTGTGCATTATGCTTAAGTTCAGCCATGGAGTCTTCTAGATTGTACATGTGGCAAAATCTGGTGGAATCTAGATGATATCCAACGGCCAGTAGTGCTCAAATTTGCCATCTCTGCACCATCGGATTGGCTTCATCCAACGACCATCTTTCAAAGTTAAAGTTATCCGCACACTACATAAAAAATATAAAATATAATATATAGGGGTATAGATATAGATATGTGATGCAAAAGCCACCCATCATCTCCAATTAGAATAGTGTGTCCATGCACGGATGCAATGTGGCCAAACGATGTCTGCCATCGGTATCTCAAATTCAAATAAGTCTGACCTTGTTCAATGTGTATACAGTACAACATGCTCGTTTCCAAACCACCCCCCGCATATCTTAGTTATATTCATGCATGCATGGGTTTCAAACATCATGATCTCTTATTCAAATATTTGAATTCAACTTTACATTTATTATGACCTCACCTAGTCCTTTAGACCCACACAATCATCTTCTCTTTATAGTTGTATCACTAACTTTCTCTCGTGCATGCATGCATGCACACACACTACCACTCGGCATTATCCATCACACACATGCAATATTTTTCTTCACGTCGGTCTCCCATGCATGCACACACACATGCCTTCCCCTTTTCATCATATCGGGCATTCTTTATCTCTCACGTGCATGTGCAACAATAGATGTTCCGCTATGTGTGTGTATATATAGCTAGGTCTTTCCTAGTTTTCCACACAAACCAATCAATCTATATATCTAGTGAGGTCTCACCCTCTTTCCCACGTACACATCGATCAATCTATACCTCTCTATATAGGATTACTAGCTAATACACCCACATTAATTATATATCCAACGTCCCCCTCTCATCATCCATGCCTTCCTCTTCATCTCTCAGACGTGCGCACAGTGGCAAAGACAGGGGCAGCAAGGGCCCTGCCCCCCTAACATCGCTAGATATTGAGGCTAATATGAATGTGATCATTAGATCAATTGCTAGAAAATGGTTTAAGTTGATGAACTGGCCCTCCTCGTAAAGGATTAGCAATGCTTGGCCCCCTAGCTCATTTATTTTAAATGGCTCCGCCACTGCGCACAATAGCGCACGTTCTCGCCCCCTCTCTTTAAATATCGATCTCGCACTTGTGCACTCCTTCATAGTCTCCCTCCACTTGGCCCCTCGCACCATCTTCTAGCCCCCACCAGATTTTGCCACATGTACGATCTAGCAGACTCCATGGTTGAACTTAAGCATAATGCACAAACCTCAAAACACAAGTGCTTCTCCTGTGTTCTAGAATCTTCCGTATCATAACTGCCCAAACTTTTTTTCTAGTTGAATTGCCATTCTTTGTTTTTATTTTATGCTTTACAATGCACAATTCCATGAATCATAAAATAGATTAAGGGCTTCTTTGATTCAAAGGATCCTCAAAGGAATTTTGGAGGATTCTAATCCTTAGGAATTTTTCCTATCTTGGTTGTTCGATTCATAGGATTGTAAACCATAGGAATTTTTCCATAGGATTCCTTTGCACTAGATTTCATAGGAAACATCCCATCCACTCAAACCTCTTTGAAAGAATCCTACGTTTTTTCTATGCACAATCAAACACTCGTACAATCCTGTAGGATTCAAGATGACATTCCACTCTAATCCCATGTTTTTCCTATTCCCGCATTTTGGAAATCCTACAAATCAAAGATGCCCTAGCTTTTTTATAAAAACTAATTGATTTTGAATGAGATGAACTATAAGATTAAACGAATGTCTACATCATGCATATATGACTCAAAGCTTACATGCTATAGTGTGGTATTTATTCATAATTTGGTTGCCAAATCTGATGCGTGCAATGAACGTTTACCTTACTAGTACTTCGAGTATGTGCAAAACACATAAATTAGAATTCCAATGGCACGCTACACAGTGTCTCTCTTTTAGTTCATGAAGCCACGTGGCACATGTGGAGGCATTGTCGCGACCTCCTTGTGTGGATTGATCACAGTGACATGCTGCTAGTTCCAAAAGAATGTACTCATCCTCTCTGAGGCACACTGGTAGTACATGCACAAAGGGAAGATGTGCACGCACGCCACGCACACACTCATTCCCTTGCACGCACACGCAGGTACACGGGGGGACGCGTTTTTGTACGAAGATCCACCCCATGTGATAATTTGACGCGTGTAAAGTCCTTCACTTCATTGATGGTCAATTAATCCAGCGCATGCAAATTGAGTGGACGTGAGGGGGGAAGTAGTTGAGAAAGACATTACTACTCCACTGCGTGCATGCGAGTAGTTAAATCATGGGTTGCTACTTCCATTGGTCTCCTTCGTCTTTTGTGCCAATTTTTGACCATATTTTTAAGTAACATAATATTGATGCATGTCATAAAAAGTGGCAAAAAAGGGGGCCAATAAACCAGGATGCAGGCAACATGATCAATTTTTGCTTGGGCTACTGTTGGTGGCCTTTGTATCTAAATATGGACGGTGTGGAGTACTACTATCTTTATCTTAGCCTCATAGGGATCTCCCAGTGCCTAGGCTCGCCTTCCCGCCTCGCCCACCAGATCCCGCCATGGAGGGTCTCGCCATGGATAATCCCTTAGATCCCAGGATCCCGCGGGCTACCCTCTTGCTGCGGCCCGCAGCACTGCCGCCTTTGAGCGAAACCCACATGTGTTTTAGAGGGGATCCATCGCTATGTAATCACATACTGGTGGCGCCGGAGGACATGCCAGGGCTGTGTTTCAGGTGGTGGGCAGCAAGGGAAAATCGGATCGAGGAAGCGTCACATCGATTGGAGAGAAGTTCCAAGGAGCTGCGCCTGGCGCAACACAAGGTGGAGGCGCAAGTCAATCTCAGGGGAGAGATGCTGAGGGATGTCAGCATCTGGCAGCGTCGTGTTGATTTCGAGCTAGGGATAATGGCAAAGATCATATTCACGGAGTCAACTGCGGAGGAAAGAATGCGCATGCCTGTGGAATGGCATGAGCAGCTGGCGCAATTGTTCAAATGGGCGGTAGGAGAAGCCAAATTACGGGACAAGTTGTGGCGGTGCCGCTGGGCATGCGTCGTAGGCGAGGTGAGCTTCCCTCCTTCCCCGCCGACGATGCAGTGACCTACTCGGATGCTGCTGCAGTGAACTTGCGGCGCCATGGCGGTTTGCAACCGTGACAACCACTCCGTCTATATGTATTGTATTCCTGTGAAAATACTTGGTCGTTTGGAAAAATATGGTAATTGATTTATCACTAGTTTTTGAATGCTTGGTCGTGACAATCACCTGAAGCCACAACCAGAAGTCTCCATCGTGTAATACTTAGGGTCGGCCGCACCAATAGACGATCGGTCGGACCCGTGACACGCATCAGCTTGGTCTGACATGTACGACCAGTTATACATCAATGCTTATGCGACCATATTTGACCAGTAGTACTTGAAATTTGTGTTCCAGCAAACTCACCGGGAGCCGTTTCGGGCCTTGAAACCGAAGCCAACAATTAATCTTTAGCTTGTTCCCATCACATTCCAAAATGTACAGTATAATTAAGTGCAAACCTGATCACACCCTAGTACGTATCAAACCTGAACGTGCTCCCACTTCCCACTATGCAGGTTTTAGTACTAGTGCTAGTACTAGGTTATAAAATGGGAACTAGTACCTAGCCGAAAATCACTCTACCTCTTCCTCCTCATTAGTCTTTCTTGTTCGTCCGTCCTTGCCATGGCCGGTGTGCAGAGCTCTAGGTCAAGAACTACTCATAACAAGGGAGTGGCAACCAAGGCCATGGAAAAAAACGAGCGGGCTCGCCGCCTCGTAGAGACCTCGAAAGGTCTCTCACGGGCAGGCGAGGGCTCCCAGGAGCACACTAGCCGTGGAGGCGAGTGCTCCCAGGAGTGCCCTAGCCGCGGAGGCAAACATGCCGAGCTGGCAGCGCTAGAGTCGTTATCCCTCGATGACATGCCCGATCAACTCAATAAGTAGGAGGAGTTCATCAACGGCTTGGTGAAGCTGCCGAAGGAGAGCCTCGAAGACATGCCCACTGAGCTCAATGAGCCGGGGGAGTTGACCACCGTCTTGGTGATGCTGCTGAAGAAGAGCACTGCCTCAGATAAGAAGGCGACCGGCGAAATCTTGCAACTTTAGGAGGACAAGGCGAAGCTCTACACGAGCTCGACCTGCTGAAGGAGGAGAACACCGTCTGGAAGAAGCTGCATGAGAAGAGTAGTTACTCGATGAGGATGATGCAGACCCTTGTCATGGAACAGAAGGAGTTGGCAAAGCTCAGCATCGAGCACCCGACTGCTGTCAAGGTACGTAATGCAGTTGTGGAACAGATGATGAAGGCTCGCGTTGAGAAATCCTGAATCATGGACAGAATGATGAATATGGCGGAGGAGATGCGCAAGGAGATGGAGGGCGTGGAGGAGATGAAGAAGCAGTTATGACTCCCCAGCCAGCAACCCTTCATGTAGTAGGGAGCAGCGCCCCGTATTTGTGTGCGCGTCTTCCTTCTTTTTTGGGGGTGATAATCTTCCTTCTTCTTTTGCTCCTGTGTTTCTTCTTTTGCTTCGGGTGTTTCGCCGCACGTGTCACGTTGTCTGCGAGGCATGAATAGAACAATGCTAACGATGAGCGGCGCCATGAGATCGATGACTAGCAAATTAGATCATTTTTATTGACATATGGCACTGGGCTGCCGTGTTTCCTGCTCCTCCGTCGTACTAATACTCTAGTGGAAAACTTGAGTATACCGCACGGTTCTTTGCTCCTCCTCAGGTCATCGGCAACATTTATACGAGCAGTCAAATCACAAGGCCTCACCTTCTAGCAGTAATGAGCCGTCAAATCACAAAGGCGCTCGCCTCTCGTGGAACCGACCAAGTGAGACTGCCCCGCCCTCTAGCCTTTAAAAATGTATACTTTTCTATAGTAGTAGTATCGATGGATTGCGCCATGGAGCAAAACTAACAAGATGAAATTAAAGAAAAAAGGTGGTACATATAGAGAGTGCTCATCGCCAAATTATGCATATAGTACTATTTAAAAAGCTAGTACGTGCTTAAATGGGGTGCTAAATTCTATTAAAGAAATTAGCATACCTATTTAATTCTTGGGTTATTATTATTTATGCCACTATTTGTGTATCACTACTCAGTTTTGCTATTAGAAGTTACAACTACTCAAAAATGCCATCGACCCGTGAGATGCTTGCTCAAAAATGCAATTAGATATCTCAAAAATGCCATTGTCCCCTTAGATGTTTGCTCAAAAATGCCGTTAGACATTGTTTTTTTCACGTCAAACCCATTGACCATGTTATATGACAAAAATAAGCCGATTCTCTCTATCTCACAATGATAAGTGTGGCCCCGCTTATCAGGAGTAACCAAGCGAATAATTTTACAGGAAAATAAGAACACTGTTGGGATCAAGTAGGCCCCACAATTTATTGTATTGTAGTGAGATAGAGGGAGAGCTGGCATGTTGGTCCATAGGTATTTATGTCATTGTAACATGGCAAAAGAGATTTGAGTCACAATAATGGTGTCCCGCACAACACACCCCTCAAATAAAACTAAGCACCCTGAAATTCTTTGACAACTAAACTGCTGGCTATATGATGTTGGCCATATATATTGTACGTATATAATGTGAAGAAACGAGTGGTAGTCACTACCGCAGGATGCTGCTAACGCGACACTACAATCAGAGACCCTTCGAGAAACTATGTGCGATGCCATAATCGCAAACGGTGGTGTATGAAAACCGTCAGAAATGTATAAAACGTTTGTGATGGAGGACGCATCAAACACGGTTCAGATTTTAGTTGCGTGTGCGATGAAGGGCATACGGTTCAGTTCAATTAACTGTTTGCGGTGAGGAGGAACCAAGGAAACGGGCAGTCAGATGAAGGCATGTGCGATACACAACATACGGTTCACTCAGATGAACTGTTTGTGATTTGGCAACACAAAATAAACAGGCAGCCAGATGAAGGTGTGTGCGATATACAACATACGTTTCACTCGGATGAACAGTTTGTGATTAGGAAACACAAAAGCAATGGTCAGCTAGATCAAGGTGTGTGCAATATACGGCATGCGGTTCAGTTAGATGAGCTGTTTGCGTTGACACAAGAGAACAGAAACGGTTCAACTTAACAAGACATGTGTGTTGTGCGATGGGATTGCATGTGGTTCACTCGGCCCTTGTCGTCAGTGTGGGACCTCTGTCGCAACCGTTCGCTCCCTAGGCGCCTCTTCGTGTACCGTGGCAACCGTCCACCGACTCTTCGCCTTTCCCTCTCGATTTGGAACTGCTGTCGCATGCTAGCTATTCCTCCCTCCTCCATTTGCCTTCACCCTTCCTTCTGCCATTGTTTGATCGTCTTCTCCATGGAGGGAACAAGCTGGAATCAACCCCGTTATTCTTGCCCCGATCTGAATGATGACGCGATGGAGGAACTCATTGATCGGTGCGACATCATCACCTTGGCTAGCATGGCAGGTTCGTTCAAGACCATTCTCGACTCAACTAATAACATCATTACAAGCAACCCAAGGGTCCAGGAGCGGTTTGATCTCCCTATCTTCTTCCCCGTGACCCTGCTGACTGGCGCGGGGGCGAGGGAAGCCTCGCCTTGTGTAAGTTGATGCCACTTGATAATGATACGTATGATGTTAAAATGCCATCGCTTGAGGGCAAGGCTTGGGTTTTGTTCGCTGTGCTAGTCCTGCGAGGTGGTCAGACAACCTGCGCTGAACGAATCTCTTGAGGTTATCGCGTGAGAAAGCCAAGCACCAACGGCCCCAGGAGGTGACGTGAACGGGGCCGGCCCGCCAGGCAGAGCTCAGCCATTGGATTTATCGACGCTGTAGGGACGGGCCCGAGCATAAACGCCGTGCCTAACCCTCTCATGCGAAGGATCCTGAAGAAAGACTGCCGGCGCGCGGCTCCCATGGCGGGTGACGATCGAGCAGGTGATAGTCATAGGTAGATTAAGCATGGAAAGCAAACTGGCTTAGGTAAATGCAGGGAAGATACATGCCACTAGGTCAGGCCCGAGCGGCTTGGGGATGATGCAGCCCGAGGGGCGCCCCAGCGAGGTAAGCTAAAGACATAAAAAGGGATACATGCCACAGGGACGGACCCACGCGGCCTGGGAATGATGCAGCCTTGAGGGTGCTCCCAGCTAAATAAAATCGGAAAATGTCACCTGATTCTTTTGATGAAGGATAGTTGGGGCGGCTGAAGGTACGCAGCGAAGGGGTCGCTCCTCATGAGCCACCGGGGCCCTGAGCCTCGGGAGGCTCTGGGGGTCCAGGCGGTTCCTTGAGGACCGTCTCCATCTCCGTCAGGACGGCATGGTGCCTGGCCTCCTGAGTCGCCACGGCGCGCCACAAGTTGCGCTGATAGGTAGACGCCATGCTCGACAGGCCAAAAGGCATGCGAACATAGCTGTCCGGTGGGCCCTTACAGCGTCCTACGCGCGAAGGCCAGAAGGGCTACAAAGACGCGGCTCTGTTGAGCCCTGGGACATCGATGCAGACGCGCAACCCGGCATCCTTGCCTGGATGGGAGGCTGCGCTAGGTGAATAGTGATCACCGTGCATGGCCCTCACATCTCGCAGCTCCTGGGTGGTCGTGGTAATGAACTCCTGAGCGCTGGGCGCTCCTCGTCTTTTGCGCTCCTTAGGGTGACATGCCACAAAGCATGCCTCCAGATGGTGCCCGAGCGCCTCCCTCGTGATGCTGGCGAGGTCCGAGGCCCTCCAGAAGAGAGCCCCCAAGCCCTGCCCGAGAGAGGCGCCGGGCGCGCTTTTCTATGCGATGGAGGGAGGCGCCCCAGGTGTGGGCGCCGATCCGGTCATGGCGTCGCTTGCCTGAGACCCTGCACGGAGCAGCTGCTTCTTCTTCTTGGGGGTGGCCTCAGGAGGGCGCTCGCCCTTGCTGTCAGGGTCGTCAATTGCTGCAGCTTGGAAGGCACGCTCGAGGGAGCACACCACATCTCTTTCTTCACACGGGACGGTGATGACTCCGCCGCTTCCTGGCATCTTGAGAACATTGTAGCCGTGATGGGTCACCGCCATAAACTTGGCCAGGGCTTGGTAGCTGAGGATCGCATTGTATGGCAGACGGATGTGGGCGACGTCGAAGTCGATGAGCTCGGTGCAGTAGTTGTCACGCTGGCCGAAGGTGACAGGGAGGCGGACCTGCCCAATCAGGGTGGTGGAGCCGTTGGTCACTCCTAAGAAAGGCTTTGTGGGCTAAAGCTAATCATATGACACTTGGAGGTTGTCGAATGTGTCGACGGACATGACGTTGAGCCCTGCGCCGCCATCGATGAGAGTCTTGGTAACTTGCACGTTGCTAATGACTGGTGAACAGAGCATCGGGAGGGCGCCGGCGGTAGCCACGCACTTGAGCTGATCTGCCGAGCTAAACGTGATGGCACACTTGGACCATCTGAGCGGGCGCATGGCCTCGAGCTTGGGAAGGACTGCATTCAATTCACGAGTGAACTATTTGAAGATACGCTGTGAGGCTGGGGCTTGATCTCTGCCCAAGATGCAGGCGATGGCATGTGGCTCCTGGAAGCCCCCAGCCCCCTCGTCCTGATGGTGGTGGTCATTCCTTCTTGGTGGTGGCGGTAGTGGAGGGAGACCAGCGTTGCCCTGAGGATGATCCTCACGACGCTGATCCCTCCAGGCGCCCTCGCGAGACTGATCTTGCCAGCGGTCCTCATGAGGCCGGTCGCGCCACTCCTGGCGCGGGGCACAGTCATCCCAGCATCCGCTACCATGTCCTCCTCCTCGACCGTAGGCCCAGTCGTTGCGCTCGGGGCGTCGACCGAAGTGTCCTTCTCGAATGGCTCTGAGCTCTTGACAGTCGCCGGTGTTGGGCTATGCAGGTTATGGAAGGAGCAGAAAGGTCGGCTGCTCTTGGATGAATTGGGCTAGTCCCTGCCGTGTTTGTGTCCGGCTCCGCTGCGAGCACGACTGCTCCCTTGCACTTCATGTCTTTGTGTCAGGACCCCGACTCGATGCCACATCGATCTAGCATGTAACACCTCATATCGCTTTGCGGCCTCACGCACGGTATCCCCACGGGTGTCGCCTTACCTTTGCCCGGGACCGTTTGCGCATTTTGGCACACGTATATGATGGTGTCGCTAGCATCCATATGATAAAGAGCCCGGGCTGACATGGCTAGTCGTAAACCCAAAGTGGCACTAACTTACAGGGACAGGCATCCATGACCCAGCATCGAACGTGTCGGTCATCAGCGAGTGAATCCAGGCTGTAGCACTGGGCTAACAGGACTCCGGTGAACCGGGCTGTAGCGGGCTAGCAGGACTCCGGTATTCATCGCGTGACATTTCCCCGAAGGGACAGACACAGGATCGAAGAAGGACACATGCCGGCCTGCCTAAGTGTTCCGGAGCAGTAGCAAGCTACCAGGGCTCAGTGGAAGCACTAGGAGACATTTCCCGGTAAGAGAGGCTACTAAGAATAAACAACTAGATAGTCAGATCCCACACATAGCAATACACATTACACGTACGCATAACATGCAAGTATGTGCTGTACAACATGGCATCACAGCATAACTCAACAACTCATATAGATAAAGGCTCAGAAGAGCCGTCACAGTATTATTACAAACAGGGGTCACATCACCCAACAGTCAGAGCAATCAAGCAACAAGCGGAAGCATTACATGTCTGGGTACAGACATCTACAAAAGAAAAAGGCTGAAGAGCCTGACTATCTACAACATCCGATCAAGATCGTAGCTGAGGTACTAGCTACTAGTCGAAGTCCACGAGAACACTAGTAAGACCGAAGTCTCCGCTGCAAAAACATAAATAAAGCAACATGAGTACAAAGGTACTCAGCAAGACTTACATCAGATCCTATCGTACATGCATTGGTATCAAGAGGGTAATGTGGGGTTTAGTTGCAGCAAGCCAGCTTTGACTCTGTGGCTATCCTATTCTACGACTACCAGAAACTCTGGAGGTGAAACAACGTACACGAGTCCACTAATCACCACACAATACACTACTATGGATTCGTCCCCGTCTCCCTACGAGAAGGCCATCCATAGCACTCACACTTGTCTTGAGCATTTTATAGTATCCACTTCAAGTTGTATATGTACCATGTAAGCATCCAAGAAGTCCATAACCGCGGACCCGGCTATTCGAATAGATCATGTTAACCCTGCAGGGGTGTACTTCTTCACACACGCTCTCGCCACTTACCGCCATGTACACGTCATGTATCTCGGCAACCTTCAAGCGGAAGCCTGGCGAGGGTGTCGGCCACGACCTGACTAACCACACAAGACTCTAGTCCAGGTT
The DNA here is from genome assembly GCF_002162155.2 of Triticum dicoccoides. Lineage (NCBI taxonomy): Eukaryota > Viridiplantae > Streptophyta > Magnoliopsida > Poales > Poaceae > Triticum > Triticum dicoccoides. The sequence continues at coordinate 40,689 of NW_021292976.1, forward strand.
TATCGCCTATTCGGGTTCCATCCGCAAGGAGATCCGGCCGGGGTGTCGCTTACGGCCCCAAACAATGTGTACAGGGTTCCCGAGCCCACCAACCGGGTGCCACTCGGTACACCGGGCCACGTGTGCCTAGTCTGTCCCAAGCCCACCCTGCCGGGTGCCACTTGGTAGAAAAATAGCACTATCTACAAACACCAGAAACTAGTTGCGACTCCTGGACAGAGATCAAGTTGGTTAATAAGTCGAGAGGGCTTGGAGCACCCGGAGCCCAATGTGTGGTAGTATCGAGTCATTGGACAACATACACAGAACTCAGGGCTTAAGGACGGTTCCAGTAAGACAACCCACCATGTACTCCTACATGGCCTCTCACCGCTACCTTTACCAAATCGTGTTCACACACTTCATTCTCAGCATCAGAACATATCGTGACACTCCAATTCATTCCCAATGAATCAGACCTGACACAACTCTAAGCAATAGCAGGCATAGCATGGTAGGAACACAACAATGGCTTCAATCAACTCCTACACATGCTAGTGGGTTTCAACTATTTACTGTGGCAATGACAGGTCATGCAGAGGAATGGGTTCAACTACCGCAGCACAAAGTAGCAGATGAATCGTTGTTGTCCTAATGCAATAACTGAGAGCAGGAGCGAGAGAGTAGGGTTTTATCGAAATGAACAAGGGGGTTTGCTTGCCTGGTAAATCAGCAAGGGAGGCACTGCTTCACAGACAGGTACTCTGGAACGTCTCCGGAGCAGGACCTATCGAGAAGGAACGGTGCCGGCAATCAAAACACAATCATATGCAACAATATGATGCATGAACGTGGCATGTAGATGTGATGCTGTTTGAGCTAATGCACCTAGTAAACATTTGGTTTGAAGTCCTTTTGAACCAAAGGTTCAAATGCATTTCTAAATTAAGTCTCTTATATATGCCCTAATGTGTTTTCCCATATTCAGCATGTATAAGTTGGTTTTTCATGCATGAAACTAGTACAAATGGAAAGATTGCATTTTTTTGATAATTTTTCATATATAAATTATTTAAATCTGAGCTACGGTTGAATTGTTATGAATTTTTGAAGTTTAAATCATTTTCTGGATTTTCTGAATTATTTTTAATTCCAGAAAATATATAATTGCGTCAGCATGACGTCAGCACGATGTCAGCGGTCAACTGGGCTGGTCCGGTCAAACCTGACGTGTGGGACCCACACGTCAGTGACAGGGGGGTTAACAGGGGTTAATTAATTTAATTAAAAGGTTAGGGGGGGTCGGGCCCACTGGTCAGCGACCCTGGGGGTCAAACCCGGTCAACTCGCCGGCGTTTAGCCGCCGGCGAGGCCGAGCGCGGCGGAGGAAGTGCATTTGCACGTTACGGCCACCAAACGGGAGGCGGAGAGCATCTACGAGCTCCTGGGAACGAGCCACAACTCTTGGTGGTGATGGTTGAGCTCGGAGTGGCCGGAGACGTCGCCGGCGACGACTTTGGCGGTCGCCGGAGTTCGGGCACCGATGAAAACGGCGCCACCGTGCACGGGAGGATCAACGGGTAGCAACTACGCGTTCTGCAGGCTCCCACAAAACCAACGGGCATATGCACGGGGCCGATTGGCCACCGGAGCCTCGTCGGCGACGAGTTCGTGCGGCGGTGTGCTTCGGGCATCATGGGAAGTGCTGCTACAACGAGTGCTAGGCCGTGGGGTTAGGGGGAAACGACGGAGGAGCTCACTGGGAGGTCGAAGCGCAGCTCAGTGGGCCTGGGGACGACCTAGGCGGCGCGAATCGAAGACGAGGTCACCGGCGGCCGAAGGTTGAAGAAGAGCTCGAAGTCGACGCTGCAGGGCTTCCGGCGGGGCGTGGTTCGGTGAGGGGGTCGAGGACGACGTCGCGGAGCTCGTGGGCACAACCGAGGGGCGAGGGGGTGGCTGTGGCCGTGGTGGTTCTCGTCGGCGGCGGCGGCCGCGTTCGGTGGAAGTGAGGGG
>NW_021292976.1:43997-51534 GCF_002162155.2 Triticum dicoccoides
TCCCAATCCATACCGAATGAGATAACGCAAGCTCTGAGCATGTCTTCGAGAATTTGATTGACCCGTTCCACCTGACCACTCGACTGAGGGTGGAAAGCGGTACTGAAGGAAAGATGGGTTCCCATGGCAGTTTGGAAACTCTCCCAGAAATGAGAAGTGAAAAGGCTGCCACGGTCTGAATTGATCTCTAGTGGAACACCATGGAGTGACACTATTCGAGAAATATATAAGTCAGCAAGCTGACTAGCAGTGATACTCTCTCGAACAGGGAGGAAGTGAGCCACTTTGGAAAGACGATCAACGACTACGAAGATAGCGTTATTCCCTCTCTTGGTCCTGGGAAAGCCGGTGATGAAGTCCATACTAACTTTATCCCATTTCCATTCAGGAATAGCTAAAGGCTGAAGGGTGCCAGCAGGTCTTTGATGCTCTGCCTTAACGCGGCGACAAACGTCACATTTAGCAATGAACTCAGCGATTTCTCTCTTCATCCTAGTCCACCAGAACCTCTGGCGTAGGTCCTGATACATCTTAGTACTACCGGGATGAATCGTGAGAGGAGATTCATGCGCCTCCTTAAGGATCAATTGTCGCAGATGTTGATTCTTGGGAACCACCAAGCGATTCTCAAAGAAAACAACACCACGATCATCCATAAAGAAACATCCACCAACTCCCTTCTTAATGTTTCTCTTGATCCGAGAAATTCCTGTGTCTTGCTTTTGAGCAGCGATAATCCAATCTTCAAGATCAGGTTTCGCCACCAGGGTAGAAAGGAATCCGCGAGGAGCTATGTGAAGATTAAGCTTACAGAATTCCTCATGGAGAAATGGTTGGCCTTGCTGCAACATGAGATTGTTGCAATAGGATTTACGGCTTAGAGCATCAGCCATGACATTGGCTTTGCCTGGGGTGTAGGTAATCCCTAGATCATAATCTATGATCAACTCCAACCAACGTCTTTGCCTAAGGTTCAGATCCGGTTGGGTGAAGATATACTTGAGACTCTGGTGATCGGTGTAGATCTCGCAACGTTTACCAAGGAGGTAATGTCGCCAGGTCTTGAGTGCATAGACTACGGCTGCAAGCTCTAGATCATGTGTAGGATAATTCTCCTCATGTGGATGCAACTGTCGAGATGCATAGGCAATCACATGACGATCCTGCATAAGAATGCAACCTAGTCCCTGTCGTGAGGCGTCGCAGTAGATAATAAAGTCTTTAGTGAAATCCGGTGGCACAAGTATGGGAGCAGAAGTCAGGCGTCTTTTCAGTTCCTGAAAACTGTACTCACACTGTGGGGACCACTCGAACTTTTTATCTTTCTTGAGAAGTTCCGTGAGGGGTTTGGCTACTTTGGAGAAGTTCTCAACAAAGCGGCGACAATAGCTGGCTAGACCAAGGAAACTCCTAACTTGTTTAACGGTCTCAGGTGGAGTCCAATCGAGAACGGCTTGAACTCTCTCGGGATTGACAGCAATGCCCTTACCAGAGATTACGTGGCCTAGGTAGGTCACTTCTGACAACCAAAATTCACACTTGAAGAACTTGGCATAAAGGCGGTGCTCTCTGAGTTTTTCTAACACAAGTCTAAGATGTTCGGCATGCTCTTCCTTGTTCTTCGAGTAAATAAGAATATCATCGAGGTAAACCACGACGAACTTATCTAAGTACTCCATGAAGATCGAGTTCATCAAGCGGGAGAATGTGGCTGGGGCGTTGGTTAGGCCAAAGGACATGACGGTGTACTCGTACTGGCCATAACGAGTGACAAAAGCTGTCTTGGGAATGTCCCCGTTTCTGATCTTGATTTGATGGTAGCCTAACCTTAAATCCATCTTGGAGAAGACTGAGGATCCAGCGAGCTGATCATACAGGTCGTTGATCCTGGGAAGCGGATACTTGTTCTTTATCGTGACCAAATTAACGGGACGATAATCTACAACCATCCGGTCCGTACCATCCTTCTTCTTGACGAAAAGGACGGGGCAAGCCCAAGGAGAAGAACTAGGACGGATGAAACCCTTTTGCAAGGACTCATCGAGTTGTTTCTTAAGCTCGGCTAGTTCTAAGGGTGCCATCTTGTAAGGTCTCCGGGAGATTGGAGCTGTTCCTGGGATAAGATCTATGACAAACTCTACTTCTCTGTCAGGTGGAACACCTGGCAGTTCCTCTGGAAAGACATCCGGAAAGTCACGGACTACCGGGATATCTTCAAGGTCTGGAAGAGGGCTGGCATTAAGAGAATAGAGCTGACGCTTTGCAACTCTAGTAGAGACGGTGACTAACTTGCCAGATGGGTGTGTAAGCTGAACAGATCTTGTGTAGCAATCAATCTTGGCATGATGAGCTGTCATCCAGTCCATACCCAAGATGATGTTAATATCTGAGGACTTGAGGGCTACAAATGATGCAAGGAATACAAGTCTATCAACAAGGATTTCATTACCATGGCTGATTCTGGTGGTCTGCCATCTAGACCCTGGGGTTTGGATTTCAAGCGGAGTTGGCATATCACAAAATGACATGTCGTGCAAACGAGCATAGCCTTCAGAAATGAAGGAGTGAGATGCCCCAGTATCAAATAGAACTGATGCTGGGTGACAATTGACAAGGAGTGTACCAAGAACGACATCTGGATCATCATGAGCGTCTTTAGCTGAGACGTGATGCACACGTCCACGTTCAGTGGAAACTGACTTGACACTGATCATCTTGCGTGATGGCTTAACACAGCCAACAGCCTTCTCGGGCTGGGGTGGAGCATAACTAGTCTGAGAGCAGTCACGTGCATAGTGTCCTGGCTTCCCGCATGTGAAGCAAGTCCCTGAGGTTGGACGGGGACCCGCACTGACAAATGGTCTACCAGTAGGCCTGGGTGGAACATACGACTGAGCTGGGGAAGGCACCACATAGGATGACCTCAGTGTATAACCGGAAGGAAGAGCGGAGTTTGGAACCCAAATCCGGCGTTTCTGGGAACTAGAACCGGAGGAAGATCCCAAATCACGGGTGTGCTTACGAGACTCCTCGTAAGTGAGCTGAGCTGTCTCTGCATTGATGGCTTTGTTCACAAGAGCTTGGAATGTATCGCAATGATGCAGGTGAAGATCACGACGCAACTTGGGGTTGAGACCCTTCCGGAACCTAGCCTGCTTCTTAGCATCCGTGGACACTTCTTCTGTGGCATAACGGGCAAGGTTCTCGAACTCTCTGCTATAAGCATCAACAGCCATCTTACTCTGGGTGAAACTACAGAACTCTTCTCTCTTGCGATCAATGAGGGCCTGGGGAATGTGATGCTCGCGAAAAGCCTCAGTGAAATCCTTCCAGGTAGGAATCTGGCCAGCTGGAAGCATAGCCTCGTAGTTCTGCCACCAAAGACTAGCAGGACCTTCCAGGTGATATGTGGCATAAGTGACCTTGTCATCTTCAGCTACGTTCGCGGAACGCAGCTTATGAGTGATGCTACGGAGCCAATCATCTGCATCGAGTGGCTCGATGGAATGATGAAAGGTAGGTGGGTGCAAGCGAATGAAGTCATGAATGGTCACAGACTTGTTGGACTGATGTGCGGTGTTCTCCTCGATACGTGCCAACAAGTGGTTGGACTCACGCTTGTTCCTTTCCATCTCTAGCATGAACTCTGTCAACGAAGGCTGGTCGGGAGGATCCTCATCCCTACCATCTCCGTGATTCTGGTTACGAGCAACGGAACTTCGCTTGGCTGATGACATCCTGAGAAACGAATCAAGGACGGAATCAGCAACAACTAAGGACTGTAGAATGTAGGACAAGGAATTAGTATCACTCGAACTCCTAGGGAAAATCCGGCAGCATAACGGCAGTAAAATGCTCAGAATGAGACATCCTACTAAAAATGGGGTAGTAACATACTTATCATCATCACTCAAGGTTCTGAGATAGTACTAACCAGACTACACCGGAAATACTCGAAACTGGGGTATGACTCTGATCAACCAGTCCTATGGAACTACGGAGTAGTAACAGGTGATCCTGATAGACGGAAGAGAAAGCCTAGTTCCTTAACCCCGGAGGAAGATAGGAGGACTCAGATCAGAAGGCCATGAGGTAAAGGAGTAAAAAGAGCCTTACGTTCCATCCCACAATCAATTCCCTTATATAACTAAAGAATTTCTAGACTCAACTTCGACCAGTTTGGCTTGGTAATCCTACAGGCAGTCAGGCTCTGATACCAAAGCTGTCAGGACCCCGACTCGATGCCACATCGATCTAGCATGTAACACCTCATATCGCTTTGCGGCCTCACGCACGGTATCCCCACGGGTGTCGCCTTACCTTTGCCCGGGACCGTTTGCGCATTTTGGCACACGTATATGATGGTGTCGCTAGCATCCATATGATAAAGAGCCCGGGCTGACATGGCTAGTCGTAAACCCAAAGTGGCACTAACTTACAGGGACAGGCATCCATGACCCAGCATCGAACGTGTCGGTCATCAGCGAGTGAATCCAGGCTGTAGCACTGGGCTAACAGGACTCCGGTGAACCGGGCTGTAGCGGGCTAGCAGGACTCCGGTATTCATCGCGTGACATTTCCCCGAAGGGACAGACACAGGATCGAAGAAGGACACATGCCGGCCTGCCTAAGTGTTCCGGAGCAGTAGCAAGCTACCAGGGCTCAGTGGAAGCACTAGGAGACATTTCCTGGTAAGAGAGGCTACTAAGAATAAACAACTAGATAGTCAGATCGCACACATAGCAATACACATTACACGTACGCATAACATGCAAGTATGTGCTGTACAACATGGCATCACAGCATAACTCAACAACTCATATAGATAAAGGCTCAGAAGAGCCGTCACAGTATTATTACAAACAGGGGTCACATGACCCAACAGTCAGAGCAATCAAGCAACAAGCGGAAGCATTACATGTCTGGGTACAGACATCTACAAAAGAAAAAGGCTGAAGAGCCTGACTATCTACAACATCCGATCAAGATCGTAGCTGAGGTACTAGCTACTAGTCGAAGTCCACGAGAACACTAGTAAGACCGAAGTCTCCGCTGCAAAAACATAAATAAAGCAACATGAGTACAAAGGTACTCAGCAAGACTTACATCAGATCCTATCGTACATGCATTGGTATCAAGAGGGTAATGTGGGGTTTAGTTGCAGCAAGCCAGCTTTGACTCTGTGGCTATCCTATTCTACGACTACCAGAAACTCTGGAGGTGAAACAACGTACACGAGTCCACTAATCACCACACAATACACTACTATGGATTCGTCCCCGTCTCCCTACGAGAAGGCCATCCATAGCACTCACACTTGTCTTGAGCATTTTATAGTATCCACTTCAAGTTGTCTATGTACCATGTAAGCATCCAAGAAGTCCATAACCGCAGACCCGGCTATTTGAATAGATCATGTTAACCCTGCAGGGGTGTACTTCTTCACACACGCTCTCGCCACTTACCGCCATGTACACGTCATGTATCTCGGCAACCTTCAAGCGGAAGCCTGGCGAGGGTGTCGGCCACGACCTGACTAACCACACAAGACTCTAGTCCAGGTTTATCGCCTATTCGGGTTCCATCCGCAAGGAGATCCGGCCGGGGTGTCGCTTACGGCCCCAAACGATGTGTACAGGGTTCCCGAGGCCACCAACCGGGTGCCACTCGGTACACCGGGCCACGTGTGCCTAGTCTGTCCCAAGCCCACCCTACCGGGTGCCACTTGGTAGAAAAATAGCACTATCTACAAACACCAGAAACTAGTTGCGACTCCTGGACAGAGATCAAGTTGGTTAATAAGTCGAGAGGGCTTGGAGCGCCCGGAGCCCAATGTGTGGTAGTATCGAGTCATTGGACAACATACACAGAACTCAGGGCTTAAGGACGGTTCCAGTAAGACAACCTACCATGTACTCCTACATGGCCTCTCACCGCTACCTTTACCAAATCGTGTTCACACACTTCATTCTCAGCATCAGAACATATCGTGACACTCCAATTCATTCCCAATGAATCAGACCTGACACAACTCTAAGCAATAGCAGGCATAGCATGGTAGGAACACAACAATGGCTTCAATCAACTCCTACACATGCTAGTGGGTTTCAACTATTTACTGTGGCAATGACAGGTCATGCAGAGGAATGGGTTCAACTACCGCAGCACAAAGTAGCAGATGAATCGTTGTTGTCCTAATGCAATAACTGAGAGCAGGAGCGAGAGAGTAGGGTTTTATCGAAATGAACAAGGGGGTTTGCTTGCCTGGTAAATCAGCAAGGGAGGCACTGCTTCACAGACAGGTACTCTGGAACGTCTCCGGAGCAGGACCTATCGAGAAGGAACGGTGCCGGCAATCAAAACACAATCATATGCAACAATATGATGCATGAACATGGCATGTAGATGTGATGCTGTTTGAGCTAATGCATCTAGTAAACATTTGGTTTGAAGTCCTTTTGAACCAAAGGTTCAAATGCATTTCTAAATTAAGTCTCTTATATATGCCCTAATGTGTTTTCCCATATTCAGCATGTATAAGTTGGTTTTTCATGCATGAAACTAGTACAGATGGAAAGATTGCATTTTTTGATAATTTTTCATATATAAATTATTTAAATCTGAGCTACGGTTGAATTGTTATGAATTTTTGAAGTTTAAATCATTTTCTGGATTTTCTGAATTATTTTTAATTCCAGAAAATATATAATTGCGTCAGCATGACGTCAGCACGACGTCAGCGGTCAACTGGGCTGGTCCGGTCAAACCTGACGTGTGGGACCCACACGTCAGTGACAGGGGGGTTAACAGGGGTTAATTAATTTAATTAAAAGGTTAGGGGGGGTCGGGCCCACTGGTCAGCGACCCTGGGGGTCAAACCCGGTCAACTCGCCGGCGTTTAGCCGCCGGCGAGGCCGAGCGCGGCGGAGGAAGTGCATTTGCACGTTACGGCCACCAAACGGGAGGCGGAGAGCATCTACGAGCTCCTGGGAACGAGCCGCAGCTCTTGGTGGTGATGGTTGAGCTCGGGGTGGCCGGACACGTCGCCGGCGACGACTTTGGCGGTCGCCGGAGTTCGGGCGCCGATGAAAACGGCGCCACCGTGCACGGGAGGATCAACGGGTAGCAACTACGCGTTCTGCAGGCTCCCACAAAACCAACGGGCATATGCACGGGGCCGATTGGCCACCGGAGCCTCGTCGGCGACGAGTTCGTGCGGCGGTGTGCTTCGGGCATCATGGGAAGTGGTGCTACAACGAGCGCTAGGCCGTGGGGTTAGGGGGAAACGACGGAGGAGCTCACTGGGAGGTCGAAGCGCAGCTCAGTGGGCCTGGGGACGACCTAGGCGGCGCGAATCGAAGACGAGGTCACCGGCGGCCGAAGGTTGAAGAAGAGCTCGAAGTCGACGCTGCAGGGCTTCCGGCGGGGCATGGTTCGGTGAGGGGGTCGAGGACGACGTCGCGGAGCTTGTGGGCACAACCGAGGGGCGAGGGGGTGGCTGTGGCCGTGGTGGTTCTCGTCGGCGGCGGCGGCCGCG